>NC_043709.1:80182284-80323482 GCF_006229205.1 Suricata suricatta
TGTCGCCCCCTCCCGAGAAGGCCGGCGCCGCCGCCGCGACCCTCCTGCCGCACGAGGTGGCGCCCCCTGGGGCGCTGCACCCCCCGCACCCGCACGGCCGCACCCACCTGTCCTTCGCTGGCGCCCGCGAGCCCGGGAACCCGGAGAGCTCTGCTCAGGAAGATCCCTCGCAGCCGGGAAAGGAGACCCCCTGAACCCTCGCCCCCGTTCTTAGGACGAGGGTTCACACGGAATAATAATATTAATAAGTTAAAACACCCTTAACGTTTTTAAGGGAGGAAGTGTAATAGATGCACGACAGGCTTTTCAAACAACAACAACACAGGTGTTTTGTGTACATTCGGAGTTCCTGTTTTGCTCATCCCTCCACCCCACCCTCCGCACACTAACGTCCCTTTCTTCCCCCACCGGCTATAAAAGAACCTCTGCGGTACTGATACTTTATTCTTTAAAGAATTACCTCCCCTCCCTCCACCCCCTCCCCGCAATAAGTTTTGCCTTCCTTTAGGCCATGGTCCATTATTTTTTTTAAATACAGAACCTAATTCTGGAGGAAGTGAGAAGGGTCTGCTGTGTGGGTGAGCTAAATGAACCAGGGGAGGAGCAAGGTGGCCCAGGAGGTGACCTGAACAGCAGGTCATTGTTGCCTGCCTGCCTCCAATCCTGCCTGCTTCAGGAGGCTTGCCACAAACAGCGGGGACCTCTTAGAACTGAGTTTACTCTTCAGTATTTTATAATGTTCAGCTTTTTAAAAGGTATATATTTTTCAAAGAGGAAGAAGTGAGGATGCAGTCATTTGAGTTGCAACCTATTCTGAAGTGGTTTGAATGGTATCCCTTAGTAACTTGCTCTTGTTGAAAGAGACATGCAGTTGGGCCATTGTCAGAACTAAGTCAGGGAAGGAGATGGATGAGGAAGGCCAGAATCATTCTTGGTACATTTACTAGCACTTTATTGAAAAATTGACCGTGAATCAATTGCCTTGTCTTAATTTCATATGTATGTATATATATACACACACACATACACACCTATATACACATATGTGTTTATAGGTGTGTGTGTATATGTTTATATGTGTGCATATATATTGCATCTATTCCTACCTTGCCATTATTTAATCCACCATGTTTCAAAGTTTTTATAATCTTGCTGTAAAAAAAAAAAAAAAGGAATGTGCACTGAACTTAAAAACAAGAAAAGTCCAAAATGATTTATCCTATATTCCTTCTGTTAAATAACAAAAGTGGTGAAAAACATTAAACTGGTCAGTTTTGATTGGAAATGCTGTAAAGATGTGGAATGAAGCCCTGTGTGGCCTTCCTATCTCCAAGTCTATGTATTTTCTGGAGACCAAACCAGATACCAGATAATCACAAAGAAAGCTTTTTTTAATAAGGCTTAAACCAAGACCTTGTCTAGATATTTTTAGTTTGTTGCCAAGGTAGCACTGTGAGAAATCTCACTTGAATGTTATGTAAGGGGTGAGACACAACAGTCTGACTATAAGTGAAGAAAATATCTGGGTCTTTTAGTCAGTTTGGTGCATTTGCTGCTGCTGTTGCTACTGTTTGCCTCAAACGCTGTGTTTAAACAACGTTAAACTCTTAGCCTACAAGGTGGCTCTTATGTACATAGTTGTTAATACATCCAATTAATGATGTCTGACATGCTATTTTTGTAGGGAGAAACTATGTGCTAATGATATTTTGAGTTAAAATATCTTTTGGGGAGGATTTGCTGAAAAGTTGCACTTTTGTTACAATGCTTATGCTTGGTACAAGCTTATGCTGTCTTAAATTATTAAAAAAAATAAATACTGTCTGCAAGAAACCAGCTGGTTTAGAAAGTTTTAGTATGTGAAGATAAACTAGAAATTATCTTTATATTCTAGTATTTTCAGCACTCCGTAAATTCTATTACCTAAATATTGCCACACTATTTTGTGATTTAAAAATTCTTACTAAGGAATAAAAAATTTAATATACGATATGAGATTGTCTAATAATTAAAAAGACATACTGCTCCATTAGTTTTAAGTTATCTACGAATGTAAGGATGAAAGTTATTAACGTTCTAAGATAAAGAACTTTGTCATTGGCTTGGTATCACACGTTTCCAATTTCCTGCAAGCCACCAAGGCTCTGGCTGTGTCTACCTACTTATTTCCAATGTATTTCAGTGAAAAGTGCAAAAGAAAAACCTACCTACAAATCACTTGTGTGGTCTGTTGATGTTAGACCCAATTTGCTAATGCTTTTATGATTGATGAATTTTTCACTTCTCATCTTGACACCAGATAGGCCTGGTGTTTCTCCTTCACTGGGTCCAGTATAAATACACTGTCATGTAGGGGAGCTTAATTTCTCCATATATTTTTAGCTCTTTAACCTTTATAAAATAATTTTCCTGTGGAACTTAATCATAGAATTCAAGGAAGAGAAAAATTATCTTCAGACTTGTCTCAAATTCATAACCAAATGTGTGATTTACTATAAACTGTGTGAAGGATTGCCAAGTTTTAGTTTCAGTAATGTTCTTCACAAACCTCTTGATTTTTGAAAGGTGTTGAAAGAATAGTCAAATTTTATGAGACGTAGAAAAAGTGCTCCCTCTGCTGACTTATGGCAACGAACCGACAAGTCATCCAATGTGGAGTCAAAGGAATCTCAGATCAGTTTGTCCAGCCCCCTACATTTTATAATTTGAAGGAAATGAAGCCCAGGGATATCCTATATTCTCCTAAAATCAAACAGCTAGCTGGAGGTGGCACAAGAGGCCTGAACCATTGTGTCCCCCGAGTCAGTAAACTACCTCCCAACTACGTAACTGGGAAGTATCTTCAACTGTATAACCTGAAGTATCTTCAACCACATAAACTGACATTGATTGGGCAGCATTCATGAACCATCATAAATAAACCACAAGAACAAAGGAAATAAGAATCACCATTAGATAAGCAGGTGGGATTTTTGAATATCGTAATTTATGGAACTTCAGAAAAATATTGTCTAAACCAGAATAATGGGATGGAGTAACATTTAAAATATTTTGAGCTCCATTTTAATGTCCTATTATAATCATACTAGTTTCAGAACCAAAAATGATTCAAAGTAAATCAGAGAACAGTATGTTTTTGCATTTGTATAATTTTGGTATAATCGAGTAAAAAAAATTAGGGTTGAGCCAGATTTTATAGGTCAGTTATTCAGTCCAAATGCGTATATACTTACATGGTAATATAAAGTTAGTAGGACAGACTGCAAAATAATATTGTCTATGTGGCATCTGAAAATTATTTTGGTAATTGATTTATGAATTAAAATACTGGAGTAATGACTCCAGTAGTGATTTACCAAGGATGGTCTTGTACCTCAAGTGGTGAAATTTTAGCCAAAATGTTTTGTAATATATGTGATTTTTCAGTCTAAGACAGATACAAATCTTGAGTTAGTAATGCTTTTATACATATAGTATGCCACTTGATTTTATGTATATATGTATTTCTCAGCAAACGATATTGAATTGATAAGTGGCCTCCCCCTCCACACACATACAAAGAGCAAAGGCACTAGAAGCTACATTTTAACAGCTATTTAAAGTATGACTGGAGTTTTAGTTCCTATCATTGTGAAAACTATTTTTCATTTAGTTCACTGTTATTGGCCATGCAGGCCATAGTTTGGTTATTGCTCATCAACTGAGATTGGTTCAAAAGTATGTAAAAGATCTCAGCCAATTTCTGAATATGTCACAGGTCAGTTTGGAACCTCTCCATGGAAGGTGATTGCCGAGATCCTCGGAAGACAAGGCTGGGCAAACAGACGAAGGCTTTTCCCTTTAGACAGAAATGAACAGAGGCCTCATGAACCACGTAAGGCCGTTATAATGCCAAAACCTGTCTGGACTATTGTGATAATAGTATTTTACATCAACCTGATATTTTTCTTGCTAAACAAAAATGCTTAATTTATTAGACCCTCCGAGCAATAGTTATTTTCTATGTTGTTTTATATAAGTTCAAGATGGATATACAGTGAATGCTGAAGTCCAATGTAAGTTCTAGTTTTTCAAAGAATTTAATAGGAGATTGACATGGAAAATTATCACATAACTCTTGTGATTAGGTTGAGATTTATATTAAAAAACATGTGCAGCATGTACTTAAAAATACGCTCCTAGAAAGGAGTTGGACATTTGTCATAAAATTGGGTTTCTTTCCCCAGTTCAGTGATTACCATATTGAAAACTCAAAACAAATATAAAACTATACCTTTTAGAAAGCTGATATTTTAAAATTCTGAATTTAGTGATGCCCAATTTATCTGGCCTCAGGGAATGATGATAACGTGCCCCATGAAACAATTCAGAAAACTGAAGCTTCTATGTTCAAGTTTATTCATTTATCTTTTCTTTTTTTCTTTAAATTATTTTAGTGAAATGCTTCCTAAAATACATTACACAGGTCCTCTGTCTTAGAAGTAAATGTCTTACACATGTCTTAGAAATAAATACCCTTTCCATAGTTATCCCTTGTCGATAATTCAGGGTTACCATTATAAATATCACTCTGCACTATGCATGTCATCTGGGAGTATTAGCATCTGCACTGAATACTTTTTGAGTGCTTATATCTGCTTTTTATAGTTTTTTTTTCTATCTCTTTACTCACAATCAGGCTGCCAGCTGTCACTTCTTGATGTGTCGGAGTCCTTGCCTCTAACTCTTATCTAATTTGCTATCTCTGGTTTACTGTGGCCTGGGAAACCATTTAAAAAAACCACACCCATCTGAAATGTGTCTAAAATTAGAATAAATAGGCTCTAACAGAAGTACCTGGGGGCCACTTTTCAAAATTGTGTGAGCTTATAGAATCTGAAACATGCTTCACCTCCTAACCCTTTTTCCTTCATTTCTTTAACTTTTCACGGCAACATTCCTTATCAGAATGCTTACGCAAAAGCCCTCGGATAGTTTACATATTTTTTATCATGTTATTACATAAAAAAGCAGCTTCCTAGTAGCGTTATTCCACAACTAACCACAAAATAATGAAATCTCGACACCAGAAGCAAATTGTTTTATCTGATGAACACTTCTTTCTCTCAGATTGATAGGAATAAAGGACCAACGGTCATTAGTAAAAACTGATTCAGCATTTTGATTTATAGGTGACCCTGGCCCTGCTTCTGCTGTGTAACCGCCTCCACCTCTGGGTTTTGGAAATCTTGGGTGGCAGGTCCAGCAAAAACATTCTGGGGAACTGGCAGGGAGGTGTGTAGGCCCAGATGCCGTCTCTGAATTTAGACACACCCATTGGAGAGTGTCTAAGACGCTTCAGACTCCCTACTGATTGCAACACACTCCTTATCTTGGTGAGCCTATAGATTGAACAAACAGTGGGCATGGGGATAAGGCATTTGGTTTGCCCCTACTATATGTGAGGTGCTGTGATAGTGCAGCAGAACCAAAGATTAATAATCTCTGAAGATCTCAAAGTCTAGTGGGAGTGACAGACCAACAACACTAAAAGAACTTAATGCAACCTAGTAGGTGCTATGCAGAGGTGAATACGGTACTAGGGGGTGAGGGTTGCTATCTTCTTCTGAGTAAGTCAGAGAAGGCCTAGAGTAGTAGTAGCTGGGTTTCATAGAATGACAGGTGAGTGAGTCCATGGGGCTCTCTCCAAGGAGAGGGGTCTGACACACTCTGGTCCTGTGCTGAGTACCAGGAGTTTAACTGGCTATATTTGACTAAAGTCTGAGCAAGGATTTCCTAATTTCTTAGTCTCTTTAGAAGCTGACTGCTGTACTCTCTATTACCTCATCATGAGGAGAACCATAAGCTGGAACTGAGCGGTCATAACGTTTTCTACTGCAAAGGCTGGGATTCATAGCATGATAATTTCTAGTGCAGCAGAGGGGTGGGGGGGAAGCAGCGGTCTCACCTCAACCATTGATCTTTCTTACAGAAGAAACTAAGGGTGATTTCTTTCCATTCAAATAAGAGCATGATGATCCATGTTCTCCATTCAGCACTGGAGGGGGAAATGAGACAGAGAGCAGTCCTAAAAGAAAACAAGGACTCCTAAGGTCTATTTTTCAAAACCAGGAGGAAGCTGAGGCAAACAACTAGTCCAAGGTCACATAGCTCAGTAAGTAGCTAAATGAGGACTGGAACCAGATTTTTTTTTGGTTCTGAGTCCACTGCTCTTTATGCTATTACCCCTGGCAACAATAATGAGGGGACAGTCTGACTTTTGCTCATGACATGAGTGGAGCTAGTCCATGTGAGAGCCTAACAGGAAGAATATAGTTGTTGGTAGAGAAGGAAAGATGGTCAGGGAACGCCTTTCCAAAACATGGCATAGAGCATGCAATAATTGAAGACAGAGAAATTCTGGAGACACAAGAGTCAAGGTCTTCTACAAAGAACCATACAATTTTGCTGTCTACTAAATTTGAAGGCATCCAGAAATGTGTCCTCCTTTGTTTGGAAGTCCCCACATGATCTAGTAAGCTCTCCACCTCTGGCTCTAACCCACCTATCTATGTGGTTCTGGTTGAACTGTAAAGATTCTCCAAGAAAGAATGGATCAAAGCAAACTACAAATCTGGACAAAAGGAACATTTAGAATTGAGGAAGTAGGAAAGAGGGCGATTTGCTACAGTTTTTACTTGGGGTATTTTTAGGATGTTCTAAACTTTAGCTACAGTTTCAATTTGAAGCCTTTTACATATTGCTATGCACATGTGTATGACTAGAATATCAAATGCTTCACAACTGAGGTAGGAGTATCCGCCACACAGCCCTGTAATAAACGTGGATTCCATATGCGGCTTTACAGGTTCAGTATTGCGTTTAGAAAATTAGTTTTCACAAAGGAACTCCAACCTGGCCCCTGGTCCTGCAGACTTTCAGTTACTTTGGGTAATCTGAAAAGTCCTTTGTAATACAACATTTTAAAGACACTGGCTTCTCTATGATACCTTAAGCAAGGCTTGGTTTACAAGAGTATATATTATGTTGAACGAAGCTCATCTGCATAGCTATAACATAGCTGGGTGATCCTACGCGACCGTGACCAAACAGGTCAAGGAATCGGACTATATGCCTGAAAACCTGTAGAGCGATGTGGGCGCGATGAGGAACCCATTTCTGAGCTCTGTGTTTGAAATGTACTCATTGAAACACTGGCAAACCAACTCTTACGATCGCTGCTGGGTGGAGAATTAAAGCGGGGAGGGGGGTGGGCGGGAGAAATAATGTCATCAGCCTTGAGTTCTTCAAGGAGCTCTAGGATTGGAAAGAGAGAAGCATTCTTAGGTTGCCTAGCGATAAATCTGAGGATGATCTCATTCTCCCGGAGGCCGGCCTACCCCTCCGGTCCCCTCCAGCCCCCTCCCGACCGGCTTTCCTTCCCATCCCTCCCCTTGCCCCCTCCCACGCCGGGGTTCAAAGTACAGCGGTGCGGGGTAAGAGAGCAGGAGCCGGACGCGCGCGGTCACGTGCGCCCGCACATGCCCGGGCGCACGCTGCGCGGCACGTGAGAGGGGGCGGGGGCGGGAAGGCGCCTGCTCGCGACTTTCCGCGCGTGCGCACTGTCCCCGGCGCCTGGCGCCCACGACCGCCTAGTCGCGGCCCCCAGGGAGAGGGCGGCCAGCTGGCTGGCGGGGTGGAGGGCTTGCGGGGCCGAGGGCGGGGCGGCCGGGTGGGGTTGAGGACGCGCCCTCCCAACAGCTGCGACACAGTCTTCCCTGCTGAGTCTGAGCGAGCCTGCCCTAGGTAGTCATTCCTCCCGAATTAAAGCTGGCTCTGACTCTGGGCTCCTCGAACCATTCTGACACAGCAGTTTCCGTGCATGCCTTCTGGGCGCGGGTTAGAGGAAGGTCGACAGCCGCCCTGGGAGGGCCTTGGGGCGGGGACTTCAAGCCTGGGCTGGCCGGGGGAAGCGACAGGTCGGAAGCGGGGGCGGGTGTTGGGGGAGGGAGGTGGCTGACACACCCGGCGGCGCCGGGACTGAGGCCAGACCCCGTCCTGCCCTGGTCCCAGGGCCACGTCCTCTTGGAGAAACCCAGGACGGTCGGTGGGAGATCTGGGCAAATCTGGCGTCGATGTACCGGCTGGTGGAGGCGTTGTATCTTTCACTAGTTTCAGTTTTACAAATTAATTCCCACTGATTAGGGGATTTAGTTAATTGTGATAAAATATATTGGGGCTTTCTGTGCAAGGTTTAAAGTTAAAAGAAGTGATTTTGTGGCAGTAATTGAATTCTGCATGGTGCTGTAAAGTGAAGGAAATTTAGTCAGTGGCCGAAGGATGGATATTTTTTTTTTTGTTACATTACAGAATATTTACAAGTCGATTCTCTCAGGAAAAAAATTATCAAATCTCACCCTCACTTTTCGAAGTGATCACCTTTTTTGGTTTTTGTAAAACTTCTAGAAACAAGCATGCTCGTAAATGATCTGATATGAGCAGTGGGGAGGAATTTGCAATTCATGGTGCCCTTTAGATAACCGAGAATACCCAGCAGTGTAACAAAAGTAGGGAAGCACTATTACCTCCTTCAAATACGGTTTTGGTCTTGTGATGGAAAGCGATCTCCAGCATTGCCAGTAATATTTGGACAGGTCAGGTGCCAGTATTTGCAAAGGCATCATGGAGCGGTTGTGTCCTGTCTGGAGGAAAGGACACAGTGAGTACCACCATGGAGACATACACCCTGAAGCTAACAGATATTCATAAAGCACTAGGAATTCATTGTTGTTTACCTTTTAATGATATGTATGAGTAATGTTCTGGATAGCTTAGTTAATATCCTGAAAGTTGAAAAAGCAAAGATAGACTTCAAATAGGCAGTCAACAAATTTATATTTATCTCTTACTGTGTGCCAGGCGTTGGGGATGCAGCGGTGATCCATATTGACAAATTCATCACCCATCATGGTGCTCGAAAACTTGTAATAAAACCTCACAAGTTCCCAGCACTTGCCAATCAATTATTATTGTGACAACCAGCGATCAACATCCCTCCATACTAGATTCTTTTTCACTTGGCACTTGTCTGGTGAAAGGACTACATCTCCTGTTTCATCAGTACCCATATCCTTTCTCCTATTTCTTTTCCCCTTCCCCCATCCCCTTGTATCCATACTTCTCTAGTCTTCTAAGAGAGTAAGTTTGATCCTTACCCAGAATATTTGTTCTTGCTCATCCATCTGCCTGCAACACTCAGCCCCAGATGTCTGGATAGCTCATTCCAACCCTCCAATCCCCACCTTATTATAGATCTCTGTTCAAATGCCAGTTCTTGAGAGAGGTGCTACCTGAGCACCCAAAGTCAATATATAGAATACGTTCCCCCTATCATTATTTTCACTCTACTTTTTTTCACAGCACATATCACCCCTGACATGGTATGTATGCATATACTGGTATATATGTCTACATACAACACACACACACACACACACACACACACACACACACACAGGATTTGTTTATTGTTTGTCTGTCTCATTAGGATGAACAGGGACTTTGTTTTGTTCATACTTGTTTGTCCATTGCCAAGAATGGTAACTGGTAGGAAATAGGTAACTATTTGCCTTTTATAAATAAACATGTATCAATTCTCATAAAATATTTGCTGGATGAATGAATGAACATCTCTGGCAAGCACTTTAGCTTGATTGTCTCACCAAGGACCATAGCACAGGCCCTCTCAATGTGTCCTTTTCCATATTATGAATCCTTTTCCTCAGCACTTACTAAGCATCTGCTATGTTCTAGGGACTGTGTGCTATGGAGAAGTCAGCAAGGAGTCAAGGGCAGTTAACATCCTATACTTGCAAATGGGAAAAGACTCAGAGTGGTTTGGAAGCTGGTTGAATTTTTCATCACAACAAAATGCTAAGATATGGTATTAAAGCATTAAGATATGGCCTCAAAGCATTGAGTTCCCCTAACAATTAATATTAATTTCATCTTATTCTAAATGATTGCACCTTAATATGTTAAAAAGTGATTTACTTAACTGAAATACCTTCTTTGAAATTAAAAAAATATATATTCTGGTAACTTCATCCCCTGAGTCAAAGGGAACAAGCTACAACAGCCCTGTAGTAGAAGGAGTAAATTTCAGAACAGGTTGTATCTCTGCTCTGAGATGGTTCCTCAGATGTGTATAGACCGAGTGAGAGCCTGTGAATTCCACCCATGAGGGATTACACAACTCATGGGACCGGGGCTTGACGATCCCAGAAGCTTTAGCTCTTCACTGGCTCACACTGCCAGGTGTGGCAACCTTTGTTCCTGGTGAATGAGAGTCTTCAAGGCAAGAGCCAGTATCATCTGTTTATCAGTGTATGCTTAGCACCAAACACAATACCTGGCACACAGCGAGCACTCGATAAATGGCTGTGGAAATCCAAATCCTCCCCTCCGTTCCCACAATCACTGTCCTAGTTCCAAGCTTTGTCATATCTCACCTGCATTATTGCAAGTCTTCTCAGTGGCCTTTGTCCAGTCTTGCTTTCCCCATGCACTGGCCACACTGCCAGGAAATGGTACACCAGGGACTCCCCACCACAGGAAGCAGACATGAGCCTAAACCTTCCCTTCTTGTTTCACCCCCGTTTCTTCTAGCTCCCGTACCATTTCCCCCAACCAGAAATGGGCATTGAATGCCCTAGCTGCACTGAACTACCATAGGTCCCCGAATATACTTTCTACTCTCAGATGTTTTGTCTTTGAGTAGAATAGCCTTTATTTGGTGGCCTCCTACTCATGCTTCAACACACAGCTCAAATTAAATCTCCTCTGTGAAAGCTTCCAAAACTATGGTAGTCAAAACTTAACCTCACCCACTCATTTGCTTTCTGTTTTCTTAGCCCTCTCTTTAAATCTCCACTTGGGTGTATAAAATCTTATTTTGCAGACGTGTGTGCAAGAAGTGATGTGTGTTCTTGTTTTCTGTCATTAGTTGAGACTTCAAGCCACCTCCCCAAAGGTTGGTGGAAAACAACCCTGTCACTGTGAGCTCCCCTACTCCTACCCACTTCAGGATTTCACGAGGACCTGGGATACCGTGCTTACAGAGGAAGAACCCTTTATTCTCAGACTGTCCTAGATATTGTCAGTGCCCACGCCTGCTGGTTGGTGTCCCTAGCTTCTCTGTTTCTTTCTGAGCAGGAATCTTGGCCAAGGCTGGGTGATCCACACATTAGGGACATTGGGTCCCCATTCTCCTCTGTGTCTTTGCTACACTAAGGAAACAGCACACCTGTGACCCCACTGGCCTTAACGCTTCTGCCTCTACTTCTTCCTCCTAACATACCTCCAACTTGAGAAAGGATTCCAAGGACAGGCAGTTAACCTACATTAGTGGTCTTGGCATAGGGAACCATAGGAGCCCCAGGGAACTGGGGATTGTAACCCCCTTAAAGACATAGACATTATCCAGCTCCAACTAGTTCATTGTTATCAGATGAAAATGCAGCCTAGCATCGCCAGGTCATCCGATTTTTCCAGGAGAGGCTGAAATCTACATTTTAAGGTAAACTCTATTTTCAAATGTTTCCAACTGTTTTTTAAAAAACTTCAAAACACTGTTCGTTACAAATGAGGCATACCTGTAAAAAAATTAGTCTTAAGAAGGTCACTTCAAGACCTCTGCTTTAGAAGAAGTCTGGCAGGAGATTTTCCTTCAAGCATTTAACCCCAAACTTCCCTGACACAAATAGCCCTGAAGTCATTCTTGAAAATAGATAAGGGAAAACTGCAACAAGAGTAGACACAGATTAATGTCTCAATAAATTACCCTGTCACACTGGGACTCTTCACATTTTATTGTAAGTAATGGTGTGTGTCTCCCACAGCTGGTCACCCCAACCCTGTCACTCATGCTGGCACCACCTCCAGCCTCCACTTGGCGCTTGGCCCTGGCTGCTGTGTGTCAGACTGTTTACTTGTTCTTAGCTCCTTCTTGAGTTTCTTTTATGACCCTCCCAGACCTCTGTCTCCCATTGACCTCAAGACCTCTGCTTGCCTCCAGACTCCTGACTCTCAGGAAAACCCCCACTTCGTCAAGAGAATTCAGTGTACTATCCTCAAACTCTCCACTCTTCCTACCTACCTACCAACAGCCTCACTACCCTTCCTACCACTGCAGAGGGGAAGGTGGCTCTCCTACTCAGAGCCAGCGCCTACATTTGCATCATCGAGAGCGTGGTTAAAACTATTTATTAAAACTCTACTATCCTTTCCATGCAGTGAGTCTGGATCTCTGTTAAGGGGGCTCCGTTACTAACCCATCATTTTATTGCTAGAATCTAGCACACTGCTAGGGACAGGGCAGATGCCCACTAAACATGTATTAAATAAATGCCTTTTTTATCGGGGGGCTGTACCACAGTTCCTAAAAAATTGCCTAGCGTAAGACAGCTGCTGACACCTGATGCTTTGTAGGTTGTTAATCTAGAGAAAGTAGTTTCCCTGACTCTGAACGTGGGCTAAATTTGGAGGAGATAATCCAGGAGGGAATGTAGCTGGCGAACGAGGGAGTTTCTTCTGAGTCAGGTTGGTGCCATCCAGCTGTGAGTTTGCTGTATTAATACCTCCTATCTGTCTTCTCTGATTACTGCCAGTGAGGCTGGCCTTTGGCACTTGCTGAGGGGAGCAAAGGGGAAGCCTCCATGACCAAGGTGTCGCATTGCTTTCTGTCTCCTCAGGTGCCACCTGAAGACAGCAGCAGATTGTTTGCTGGGGAAAGACAATAAGCACCAAGACTTCTTACTCCTTGTTATGTTTCAAAACATTTTTTTCTCTTCTCTTTTCCTCTAACTTTCAAACTTTCAATTTTTTTTTAATGTTCTGACAGTATGTTAAATCTATATAAACCATCTAATTATATTTATTTTTAATCCCACCCTCATGTTTTAAACAAGTATCTCATATCATATTTTATATTTTCCTTATTATTTTGCTGGCTTTCAGTCTTTTCTTATTTTGAATTGTATCCATTTACAATTATTTTATAACTGACTTCATTTTAACTTTAATTTTAAAACCTACTTTAACCTCCTCGTCTCCTTTTGAATTTTATTTTCTTGCTCTAGTTTTCCTTCAGTATATTTTATAGGCCATCTTATACTTTTGTTTTTGAGTTTTTATAATCTTCCTGGTTTAAAATCTTGCCTTACGATTTCTTTAAGATTTTCTTATTTCTCAATTTTTAGCTTTTAATTGGTTATGAGCCTTTCAGAATCCTTTAGCATCACATTTTAATCATTTGTCTCTCTTCCTTTCTTTTTTGACACTATAACTTTCTTATATTTTCTCTTATTTATTATCTAGTTCAAATAGTGACCTGTAAGAAACACACTGAAATTAGGAAATCTTCTCTGCCCTTGACTCCCTTCCTGCCAGCCATTATTGTAAGCACTTTTTTTTCTTTGCATTTATGTTGTTTTTTGATCTAGGATTCCATGCAATCTTTATTTTTATAGGGTATATTTTAAAATCTATGGCTTCTAATTGTTTAAAAAAATTTTCCTTTGGTTGCAAGGAACAAACTAATTCCAGTTACCTCAACTGATGGTTATTTTACTGTAGGAATGAATGTATGGAAGGGGAAACTGACATCTCCGTCACTATGTAGGTCAGGCAGGCATCGTGCCAATGGGAAGGCCTGAGGAAGAGCTGGAACTAATGGAGATTTGGGCCTCACAGGCACTAAGACAAACAAACAAAAGTTTGGAAGCAAATGCAATGTCAGTGTGGGAGTCTATTCTCTACTTTTTTAATACACGTGACAGAACTAAATCTGGATTTCAAAGATTAAAGAGAGAATCACATGGACATTCAACAAGAAGAATCAAGCCACCCAAAAGAGGGAAAAAAGATCAAGTTCAGATGGCTCTAGATTCCTCCATAGCAGTATTCTCTACAGAAGACAGAGGAGTAAGGCTTAAACCTTTGTTCTTCAGGAATGTGGTTCACAAAACAGCAGCATTGGTTTTGCTTAGAGGCTTATGAGCTTTTCAGAGTCTCAGTGCCATTTCATATCTACTGAATCAGAGTTTGTATGTGGCCAGAGTTTTAGATGATTCCCATACATCTTGAATTCTGAGGAAAGAAAAATGTGATGCAATTGTTAAAGGCTCACGCAAGGAGTCTCTAGGATAGAGACCACAAATTCTCAAATCTGCAAGAAAAAACTAGTGATTCTCAACCCAGGTGATTCTCTTGACCCTTGCTTGCAACTTCTTTGGTCTTTTTTCCTCCCTCCACTTCCCCCAAGAGAGCACGTTAATGTAATTTCTCTGAGATTAGAGATCTTCACTTTTCTGCACATTAGAACCATTTCAGATTTTTAAAAAATACTGTTGTATGGATCATACTCTTAGAGAACCTGATTGAATTGGTCTGGGATGATAACCAGAAGTCAGTAGTTTCTCAGAAGCTCTCAAGGTCATTACAATATGTAGCCAAGGTTGAGAGTCTGACTCCAGGGGAAACAAACCCATGAGCCCTCCTTGAAAGAACTACTGAAAGATGGACACCAGACAACCAAGAAATGAATCAAAATAAAGAGCTCAGGAATGAAGAAGCTGCAGTGGGAGGTCATTATTTAATTAATTAAAACATAAAACTACACTTAAATAACTTGGCATTTTGGTTTGAGAATATAATGGTTGGAGCTCTAGGAGGCAAGTATGCTATTGTCTTCCCCCTAAATTTCTATTTATGTTGGGTGCAGTCTCTCACAAAATCCATGCTTGAGTTTTATGTTATTAGTTCTCAGAGTTTCACACCATATTGTTCCTCCACGTCCCTCCTTCTGCTCACTTTACTGCTGGCAAGCTTTTCCTCAGCGAGGAGACTTGACAGTGACAGTGGTGACTCACCTTGCCAGTCTGCTCTTACACTGAGTTTGTAAAAGAGAGCCAGAGATATGGGATAGGAGAAGACCAGGGAAAGCCTAAGGATACTGGATCGGAATTTGAAGTATCGAAATAAACTCAGGATTATATTTATATAAATTGCAAAGCGCCTGCCTCTCAGGGGCGTTGTCTTTCAGATTCCAGTGCTTCAGTTGTCCCAAACTCTGACCTTTTCCTCTTTGGCTCAGAGGGGCTGCTCTTCTCTGCTTGGATTCCAGATCACTACACTGCAATCAAGAAATTTTCCCCAGGCAGGGAGCCAGGTTCTTCATGAGGTTCACCTCATATATTTCCCTGCCTTTGGGGATTGACTGCAATCTTGCATTGCCTGCTTTCCCTTTTGTTGCTTATTCTCCAGTTACTGAAAATCCTTGCCTTAGACAACACGTCTAATCTTATCGCTCAGACAAGAGAGCTAGTACCAGATACTCCATCACAGACAAAAGCAGAAATGCTGGGCTACATATTTGACAATAGTATTTCATTAACGTTAAAGTTCCTGAAATTGATCATTACATTGATCATGAAATAATTCCTTGACTATGGGGTATGGAAGAACTCCTTGTCTTTAGACTATACATGCTGAAATTCTTGAAATGTTTTCAAAATAAATAGTAAACAAAACATCCCTTGGATGTGGATTGGGCTTAGTGATTCACATCCAAAGTTAAAGTATGGAAAGAAAAAAAATAGGTAACTTTACAATGAAGAAACCTGGCAAATACCACTTTACCAAAGTGATTAAGGCTAATATCACCAGTGGTAAGTCATGTAGATATCATGTACCCACTGATACATGATAAGGTTTTCTCACTCAACATTTATAACCCAAATTAAGAATTAATGGGTATCCTTAAACACACCTTTCCTTAAATACCTTTTCAAATTGGATAAATATTGACTGTTTCATTCTATGTCTACCTAGCTTAAGTAGAATCCATCTCTAGAGAAATGATGATATGTGTTCATTTATCAATTTTATTATAATTTTATAGTCCAGAGAAGTTTATGACATTGATGTAAAACAGTGACTTTTCTTTTTAAGTGTAGTTCTGTTTTAATCCAAGTGCCAACATTACTGAATTAATGTCATTCATAACATTTGAATGACATTTAGGATATCTTTATTTAAAATATTTCATTTACACGTACTTTAAAGTATACACATATATACTTCCTGTCATTAAGAAAGGAAGAAGGAATATTTTTTAAAGAATTTTTAACATTTATTCATTTTTGAGAGACAGAGAGCATGAGCAGGGGATTGGCAGAGAGAGAGAGAGAGAGAGAGAGAGAGAGAGAGAGAGAGAGACAGAATCTGAACCAGGCTCCAGGCTCTGAGCTGTCAGCACAGAGCCTGACGTGGGGCTTGAACTTGTGAACAATGAGATCATGACCAGAGCCAAAGTTGGACGCTTGATTGACTGAGCCACCCAGGCACAACCCCCCCACCCTAGGAAGGAATTTTTCATTAAAAAAAATATATTTGGCTTCTCTGGGATCATTCCATCTCTGTTAGAAGGCAATAAGAGGACTGTGGGCTTTGGAGATTGACTCTCTGGCTTCATCTGTTGGGTTTAGTACGAGTGCCTTCATCATAGGGTATTGTGAGTATTGACACACGGTGCTCACAGAGTAGAGGTCAATAAGGAGCTCTACAAGATTGGCACACAACATCATATTTTGGAAAATATTAGTTATATCATTGTTTGTCCATTATTTTTAGTTCTTGTTTGCCCAAGTCAAAGAATTGTTAGACAGGTGGCCCTTTGGGTAAAGTATCTTCCCTTCTCCAATCAGCTGTGACTATGAGAAAAGATCACACATATCTAGCATAGCTGCCTCCGGTGTGAATTTCTGGGATCAGGGAAATTTTCATTAGAGGCCTTGGGCTTAGGAAGGATGGTCACTGACACATATAACACCTTGAGGTACATGTTGCATTTGGTTTCAGGCAAACTGATCACAGGAGAAGGTGGATCATCCTGAACTGGGTTTTTAAAGAAAGTTATTTGTTCTCCTCCTGAATAACTCTACTAAATTGTCATGATTTTAAATATGGTTAATGCCCCCACCCCACAGATATTCATGCCCTACTCCCTGAATCCTGTGTTACCTTACACTGCAAAAGAAGCTTTGCAGATGTGATGTGGTGAGATTATCCTGGATTATCCAGGTGGGCCCGATCTAACCACATAAAATATTAAAAGTGGAGAGTCTTTTCTGGTTCAGTGAAAGAAAAGAAAGAAGGAAGAAAAAGGAAAGACTTGAAGTGGGAGAGCAGCTTAACCTGTCATTGCTGGCTTTGAAGATGGAGGCAGGGGGCCATGCTAAAGGATGGGAGAAGTCTCTAGAAGTGGGGAAAGGCCCTTAGCTGAAAGCCAGCAAGGAAACAGGGACTCCAGTTCTACAATTGCAAGGACTTAAATTTGGTCAACAACCCAAATGAGTAGGTGTGGGGATGTGCCAGAAGAGCTGCCAGAAGAAAAGACCTGTGCCTTGACCTGCAAGATCAGCAGCCCACACAGCTGAGCTGTGTTATCACCTTCAGCTGAGGCCTTCTTGTTTACCTCCCAAGCTTTTCTTGTTAGCCTCTTGGGTGGCGAGCTGACTCTGCAATCCCTGCCCTTGTTTCCTAGCAACTAACTCACGTCAACTGCCCGCCTTCTACCCTATATAAGACATGCGTGGTCTCTCCATAAAGAGTGGCTTGATCAAAACGCTGTCTGGCCTTCACTCTCTGTGCTCCCTGTCCTGGCCTGGCCTAGTCTCACTCCCTCCCTCGGGAACCCTCACTGACTGACCCCGCCAGCCGGGACAAGTAGGAAATGGATCCTCCCCTAGAATCTTCAGAAAGAGTGCAAACCACCAACACCTTGATTTGAGTTGAGTGTTTTACATTCTGAACTTCCAACCAACAAAATTGTAGGATAATACATTTGTGTTGTTTTACATTATTATGTTTTTGGTAATTTGTTTTAGCAGCAAAATCAAATGAATACAATAGGTCTCATTGAGAAGAAAAAATTCCAGCCAAGACTTGAAGGAAGTGAGAGAGGGAGCCATGAAGAAAGTTGGAGGGAGAGCATTCAGGTGCAGGGAGCAGCAAGTGCAAGGGACATGAGTTAGGAGCCTGTGCAGCACTTTCTGAGGGACAGCAAGGAGGCCAGCATGCCTCAGAGAGAGTGACAAGGAGAAGGATCATAGGAGATAACCTGAGATCAGAAGGCTTGCCTTCTGTTGTGAAATCAGACTGACTGCACTTCCTACCCAATTTAGAGAAAGATAACCACTTTGACCTTTTCCTGATTGAGAAATTAGGTAGAGGCCACTCCAAACTACCCAATTCCATTTGTCTGAGTGATAGTTTGGAGCACCCTCTTTGTTTGGTGCACCTCATTTTCATGTCAGTGAGGGCTCATTCTCGCACAGTTGACCTGGCTAGAAAAACCCAGATTGCCCAATTGCAAGGAACTGATTATCAGGTCTGATGAGTTGGTTTGTCATGGTCGTGGCCACTTTGAAAGGCAGTGTGGTCTTATCCCTTTATCACCAGTTACCTCTGATACCTGCCTATGGAGACTAAGTTTCCTTTCCTGGAGGGTTGGCTTGTGGTCAGAACCCTGATGTGCTGGTTTTCCTCACAGGATTTGGCATCAGTCTGCGAGACATCTCAAATTTTTAATACTCAAAATTCCCCTCCTCACATTCATGGCTTCTGTCATTTTATCTTTCTGACTGTTAGGGAATATATATTTTGGCAGAGGTAAAGGTGACTTGCTCATCTTTATGGCTATCAAGCTCCAAAGCACTGTTATCAGGCATCCAAGGCCATGTTTCAAGAATCTTTTTCATTCAGTTTTGGTCTAGGTCTACAATAAGCTGTATGTGATTTGTCTTAACATTAACAGTTTCTGCCCAGGGCATGTTTGGGGAGTTTGGAGTGCATGACACCATCTCGTCTCACAGTGGGAGAATATGTGCACTCCGGCTCACACAGAAGACAAAGTAATTAAACCAGAATAGGGAGGGAAAAAAAGTTACTAATTTGTATTTTCGAATTTTTCCTCCAAGTCTCCATTTAGGATACTTCTGATATACTTACATTTCTTCCCCTCCTCCTCCTCCTCTGCCACCTTCGACTCCTTCTTCTTCTTCTTCCTCCTCCTCCTCTTCCTCCTTCTCTTCCTCCTTCACCTTCTTTTTAAAGTAACCCCTCCCCCAATGTGGGGCTCAAACTCATGACCCTGAGATCAAGGGTCTCATGCTCTACTGACTAAGCCAGCCAGGCGCCCCATACTTACTTTTCTTAATCCTGCTCCTGAAATTATATTGATTTGATGTCATGTGGGTTATTGGATTTTACTAATTATTAGTACTATGTATTCCCAGTGCCTCATACCATGCCTGACATTCAGTAAATATTTTAAAAATTCACTCATTCATCCATCACTCCTTCATTCATAAAATGAATGGCCCTTCTAAACTCCTTGTTTCTACTATCAGAAATAGGTAAAATTTGGTGGTATGGACAGCTTATTCTGTAGTTGAGGAAAAAGTTGTATTACCTTTTATTTCATGCAGTGAAAATACTTTTTTAAAGTTTATTTATTTCAAGTGAGATAGAGAATGAATGTCCCTGTGTGCATGCTGGGGAGGAGCAGAGAGAGAGGGAGAGAGAGAATCTCAAGCATGTTCTGAACTGTCAGCATGGAGCCTGACATGGGGCTTGATCCCCTGGACCTGGAGATCATGACCCGAGCCCAAATCAGGAGTCGGGTACTTAACTGACCGAGCCACTCAGGTGCCCCAAAAGTATTCTTGAGGAAGTTTGTTCTCATGACAACAATATACTCTATTTTTATTATAAATTGATAACAAATTAACTAGAGAAAGTTAAATAAAATTTACAATTGAACCAAAGGAATTGATTAAACATTTTATTCTATGTTATAACTGAAAAAACAAAACCCAAAACCAATTCTCTAGATGAACAAGTTCAGTACCTCTGTAGTGGGAAAAATGTGGCACAAGTAACTCTCTTCTACCTTTAGTCTTGAGGCCTCCTCTGAATGATTGCCGGTCTCACCAAGATCACAAAACTTGCTCCTGACGCCTGCCAGCGTTTTGAGACCGGGAAGCACAGCGTCTCAAGACAGCTCATGGAGGAGTCTCTGACAGAGATCTATACAGGTTATTTCCTTTCTCACACAGAACAATGTCCCCACCCTTCACCAGGCCTTCCAAAATCCGTAATAAGTGACAGCTTATTAGACAGAAGTAATGGAGTAAGCATAAAAATGCCAAAATTCAGAGATGTTTGTCCTCCAGAGGGAAGGAAGCTTCTCATCTTGTGGTGGCCGTCTAGCTCATGGCATTCTGGACAGCTAGCATTTGCTTATTAATCTGGGGGGTGGAGATTTACATAGGGTCTTGACATGTTACTTTAAGGATGTTGCTTAAATCTCACAATGCTCTCTCAAATATTCATCTTCAACATAACAGGCATTACCGGATTACACAAGTCCTACATACCATCTAGAGAAAGGGAGGATAGCCTTCCCACGCACAAACGCAGTCATCAGGATGCAGGTGATTACCAGCTAATTCTATTCATGTAAAAGCCTTGTCCGGGGAGACCGCAAAGACAAGAATAGGCTTAGGTCCTGACCTCGGAATCTTTTCCCTTTTGTGGGGTGCTCAGCATAGCTTACCCCACTCTTTCTGAGCACTCCATTGTAAATTCTACTTAGATTTAAAGACAAGGGATGCAAATCCTGCCTCCACTAGCTAATTGTATAAATTTGGGAAAATCACTTACACATCATTTTGTCTGTTTATCTACATGATGGAAAGGATGGTGCTATAAGACTCATGAGGATATGGAGCCTCTTGAGTGTTAACATGCTAAACATTTATCAAAGTTGGTTCCATGGAGGTAGTCTAGCACAGAGGTTGAGAGCATGGGATTTAGAGTGAGGCAGCCTGTCTCAATTATCAGCATTGTGACTTCACATGTTACTTCTCTGAATCTGTTTCCCTTGCCTATAAAGGGGACAGTTTTGGGGCGCCTGGGTACCTCAATCAGTTAAGCGTCCGACTTCAGCTCAGGTCATGATCTCACAGTTCACAGGTTCAGGCCCTGGGTCGGGCTGTGTGCTGACAGCCAGCTCGGAGCCTGGAGCCTGTCTTAGGATTTTGTGTCTCCCTCTCTCTCTCTGACCCTCCCCTGCTCACACACTCTCTCTTTCTCTCTTTCTCTCTCTCCCTAAAAAATAAATAAAACATTTAAAAAAATTTTTTAAAGGGGAGGGACAGTTTTAAGGAGATAAGATAGTTCTGAGGACTGCGTGACATAATCTAAAACCTGCTTTGCACTTCTTCCTAGGCAAGCTCGGTGGTTATGCAATGCTGGGAAGACACACGTGGCTTCCCGCCGGTCACAGGCATGTCCCAGCTGCCCTCGGCCTTTTCTGGGGCTGCAGAGCTGCCCCCAGATCCGGAACCCGCCCCCCAGGCAGTGTATTCTGCACAGATGCCCCCGGTGAAGTGCTGTGGCTCTGCCTTTCCTGCTCCTTCATACAATTCCACCAACCTTTCTTTAGCCACCTGATAGGTTGTAAAACTAGTTTTCCTGGTGTCTTGCCACCTAATCAGCTCTCACATGAGGTTGTTTTTTTTTCCCCCTGGGTAGAGGATCATGAGTTCTTGGGTTCACTGTGGTCAGAGTTAATAGCCACCTATCAGGAAGTTGCTTTCTTTATTCAGAATTTTTTCAGGAACTTCAATCTGTTGCTGGATAACAAACTCCAAACTGAAATTCCCACAGATTTTCCATTTTTCTAACTAGAACAACTGAATACAGCCTAGTCAGGAACACCCTAGGATTCCCAGACTGTCAAACACTCAATTACCTTTGGAGTCTTTGGAATCTCTCACATCTGGAGCCCTGAAGTTCTAAGCAAGTGATGTCACATGACTGTCTAGCTCGGTCAAGATGGCCCTTCCTAAGTGAGGCAATTGTCCCACTAAGAGCCTTTGTTTCTGGTTTTGGAAAAGAGATAATGATAATGCTATTTGTTAGGTGCCTCTTACTATCGGCACTGTTCTGAGCACATAATATACACTAATTCATTTAATATGCTGCTACCAAATAAGGAGATCTAGGCCCTGAGAAGTCAGGCTTCCTGCTCCTAGACACATGGGCTGTTTGCCTTTGTCTATTCCATACCTGATTTTAGCAACCAGCCAGAGGAAAAAAGAAAGCTCCACAGTAACATTTGTTTCTAATAATTGCAGAGGACTATTTCTTTCTACTACTAAGTTTACTGTAAAGAGTTTTATTCCCCCATACAAAAGAGCTTTAAAAACACACTAATTTCACCATCATGTAATTCTAATTCCTAAAAAAATATATATTTGGTTCAAATATAATGAGAATCTCACCATTTACTTGTCATATTTTAACTTTTTTTTTCTTAAAATTTGCTCTATCTCTTATGTGATTTTTTTAAGATGTAGCTTGTTTTTTTTTCTTGCAATTCTATTCTGATTTGGTTTATTGGGACCTAGCCTGCCTATAATGGATGGATACATATTAAAATGCTTCCAAAATATCCAATTGAAACTTTCACCCAATCAATTGCTTTGCAACCTATTGTAATACCCTTGTTAAATCCCTGTTGGGAGGTACTGGGTGGCTCAGTCGGTTAAGTGTCTGACTTTGGCTCAGGTTATGACCTTATCAGCTGTGAGTTTGAGACCCCGTCCAGCTCTGTGCTGGAAGCTCAGAGCCTGGAGCCTCCTTCGGATTCTGTGTCTGCTTCTCTCTCTGCTCCTCCCCCACTCCTATTCTGTGTGTCTCTCTCTCTTTGTCTCAACAATAAATAAACATTTAAAAAATTATTTTTAAAAATCCCAGTTGATTTGTTTGTTTCCAGAAAGAGATCTTCTTTAGGGTAGCAGTGAATTGGGGGCTACTTAGATACAGTCTGTTTATTAGTAAAATGCCTCACACCTAGTATGGTACTTAGTAATACTTCATGAATGAAGTAACTAATCCGTACTTTTGACAATGCCATATTTATATCCATATCATATAAGAATGCTAACTTTCAACTGCCTATTTAATTAATTTTATTAATTAGATTGAAGTTTTCTTCACAGGTCAACTACTAACCATTTCTCATTACCGCCCGTTTCCTTCTGTGCCAGTGGCAGGAATAGGGTGGGCAAACAGGGTGGTGAGGCGGCCGCAGTGGAAGGAAAACCCCTAGAGCCTGGGCTTTCAAACCCATGACCCTGGAGCCCCTTTTATGACAAATATTTTGTTATGCTCCTTTCCTACTCTGAAATGAAATCCACAGAAAATATAGTCTATAATACACACAACTAAAATGATACACCCCCCCTACACATAATGCCTTAACTACAATACAAAGGAGAAATGAAATGAAAGAAATGTATTTTGAAATAAGGAAATGCAGAGACTAAAGAACATAATGAAGTGGTCATATGCCTACACTGATTATGAGTATGCTGGAATTTAAATGATGCAGGAAAATCTTCAACTTGATTCTTCTTTTGAGATGTGATGTTTTAAAAAGTGTTTATTTATATTTGAGAGAAAGAGAGAGAAACAGAATCGGAAGCAGGCTCCAGCCTTTGAGCTGTCAGCACAGGGCCCACCTCTTGTAGCCGTGAGGTCATGGCCTGAACCGAAGTCAGACGCTTAACCAACAAGCCACCCAGGAGCTCCAGATATGACATTTTGAATAAAGGCTAAAAAGGTATATATACACGTAAAATTTTTTTTAAAGTTCACTTATTTGTTTTGAGAGAGAGAGAGCAAGAGGAGGGAGGGGCAGAGAGAGAGGGGGAATCTCAAGCAGCCTCTGCACTGTCAGTGCAGAGCCCAAGGTGGGGCTTGAACTCATGAACCACAAAACATGAACTGAAATCAGGATTTCAAGCTACCGACTAAGCCACGCAGGTGCCTGAAAAACATATATTTAAACGAGCACTTAGAACCATCAAGAATCAAGAGCCACAAAGGCGGACTGTTGCCAGCATGTTCTGTTGCTGACTTGGCTGTCCTGGGTGCTGCTGGTGCCACGGTCCTCAGAGATGGTTACAACTCTTGGCCAAGTCCTGAATGAAATAAAGCACAATCTTCCCTTGACTTACCTGGTTCTTATATTCCTGAAACACTGAATTTTATTAAAACCATGCTACAAGTGACTAGTGCTCATATGTAAAATAGACAAGTTTCTACGAAACAGAAGTTTTTCATCTGCAATTTTAAGGATTAAAAGTGGTGAGAGACACTTGCCAATATTTTGCCATTTTGCGGGGGGGGGGGGGGCCTTATGCATCATCGGTGTTAACGTCCCTGGCTCTCTGCTATATTAAAAGTGCCTCCAGTCCCGGGGACCACCAGAAATATCCCTGCAAAGTTCCAAGGGCCCCAAGTAGATAGAACTGCCTAGTTTAATGCGGGCGCCTGGGTGGCTCAGTTGGTTAAGCCTCCGACTTTGGCTCAGGTCATGATCTCACAGTTTGTGTGTTCGAGCCCCAGCTCTGTGCTGGCAGCTCAGAGCCTGGAGCCTGCTTCAGATTCAGTGTCTCCCTCTCTCTCTGCCTCACCCCTACTCACACTCTGTCTGTGTCTCTCTCAAAAATAAATAAACATTAAAATAAACAAAGAAAGAACTGCCTCTAATGAGAAGCCCTGCCCTGGAGGTTTGTGATAAGCTGGGATAAAAGGAACTTCTTAAAAATTAAGTCTTTCCAGAAAGTCAAATTCACAACAGTGGTTTCTTGACCTATTGTTTCATAGAACTTTCAATCTACTTTTTACAAAATTTTTATTTGGAAAATCTTGTCGGAGCAAATGAATACCATACCGCACGCTATGTTGGAGCCAGCTCCGCGGTAGGGCAATCTATTCTCACCTTAATGCTACTGAATGGCTTTCCATTTGTTGGCAAATCTAGTGATCTTTGCGAATTATTTCCTTTAAAAGATGGGCATCTAGATTCTTGTTCTGTTCAGGACATCCTGATCTTCAACAATTCCAGACAAGTTGAGGGACTGAGTGTGGATTTTGTAAACGGCTTTCTAAACTTTTGGCTTGGCAGTTTCCCTCTGAAATCAGTACACTCTTCATGATTACAAAATGTTGTCACTTGAAAGCTACTACGTGGCCTCAGTGAAATGAATCGTTCCTTTTGATCAAATCCATAGTAGGTAAAAACGTCCAATTACTACTAGGTTGTGCAGAGAAAATAAGTTTGAAGTGATCTTTCAGACTTAGTTTTCACTTTAGAAATGAGTCACAGAGTATGAGCAGATAAAAACATATTCACTGCTACTTTTGGCAAAAAAAAAAACGAAAACAAAAACAAAAAAACCCCACCTCAAGTCCTTGGAGTAAGAAGCCCATCATCTTTCAGAGACAACGCAGCAGAACAAAGCAACATAAAGATAAACAACAGACTTCTTAGTCCACATCTCTTCATTCCCTCAGTCTCTTCACGTAAGAAATCCCTGTGGAGCCCTCGAGGGCTGACGGACGGTGGCTGCTGCCCCCTAGCGGAGTGCTTCTTGTTACTGCAGACTTCGGGTTGGCGGGCATTGGGAAGAACGGGGCTGTGTTTAAATGCTGCAGATAATGGGGAACTTTTCAGTGTGCCATTCTCTCGGAATGAGTAGCTCTAACACTTTTTGTTTGTAACTGCCTAGAGAAATAGTCATTTAAATGTTTTCCTGTCACTGGTTCAAGTTTGACTTTCTCATGATTTTCTGCTTTTCTTGTCGAGGCCGGCTACATAATTTGCAGTGCCTAAGCTAAATGAAAATGTGGGTCTAAAAATCAGGAAAAGGGTTCCATTAAAGGTACAAAAATGTATTTTCTTTTCTTCTGCAATCATTCCCTTGACTTGTTATAGTTTTCTTTTCATTTGCTGTTTAATTGTCATTCTAAAATAAAGAACAATTTAAGATCTTAATTACTAGGATGGATTTTATCATCCTTCTTTCTATCGTGCAATGCAAATTGTAAGTGCAACCATCAGAACAAATGTAATTGTACTAAGTGCAAATATAACTTGTACTGAAATGACACAATGTATGTTTTGTACCTCATACATGCATATGTATTTTGTTCTTCCCAGAACAGTGGAAACGCTGAACTAAAGTACTTCAGTTGTTTTTATTTCACTTCATGATTCATGTACATTCAACCAACACGCTCCGCCTCTGGCTTACGGATGAGTAAATAAGAACTGAAAGGAAAAGGGGCTTGTGGGTTGTCTTATCTTTCCTTTTTCTTCTATGCCAAATATGCACAGTAAGTGGTTGGCGACGTAACATGAGTAAGAAAGGATGTTATAGGATTTCTTGGTCGTTTGGGTTTCTTAGAACACCACTGCCTTTATCTGCATCAGAAGTTATGGCAAAAGAAAAGGATGGCCTCCCTGGGCTCTCATTGCTCCCATTTAGATGGAACACACTGTCTTGAGTCCCGCTGAAGGCCCTCGCGCTGGGCCCCCCAGACTTGGGTGTTTGCGGGACGCCGCGATGCCCTGTGTGGAGGGGAAGGCGGGGCTTGGCCAGTGGATCTGCTCCCCGCACGCGCCCACCGCTTCGCCCTAGCTGACACCGCGCACAAAACCCAAGTTCAAAACCAGAATTGTAAGTACGTCATGGCAGTGACAGCAGAGCGTTAAAGCAAGCCCAGAGCCCTTCTGTGTGCAGGGGCCTGTGTGGCTGCACAACTTAACACCCAGGAAACGGGCCGTGTGTAACTTTAATCAGTTCAGAATTACACCCCAAATCTGTCTTGCTGGTGTGAATGTCCATCAGTTCCAAATGGGAATGTACAATGTAGACTCTGGAAGGATGTGGAGGGAGTGTTCTTAGCTGCAACCCCTGGCCGGCTGGTACTCCTGGCAGGGACAGCTGTCGGGATTCTGTGGCTGGAGCCACGTGCCGGGGGAGGGGCCTCTGGAGTGCCGTGATTTGTATTCCGGTTTGGGTTCAGAGTTCCAAAGTGGGGATACAGATTACTAATGTGGGAATCACGAGAGAATGTTCACTACAGCTAACGGGGCTTATCTAAGAGACTGTAGAGCCGTCAGAAAAGGTCTTTCTGACGCCTCAGCACAGTCATGTGACAAGAGGCAAAATTAACTTCACTTTTAAAACTTCATAGTATTTAAAAACAGACAAGTGCTAGGGTTTCTTCAGCTTAACCTTTCAAAAGGGGTGGCTAAATCAGCCTGGCAGGAGGACTGAATTTTAGTTGAAAATTTATAAATGACTGCATCAAAGATTCACTGGGAACGCGTGTGTCCTGTGTGTGCCGTGCCTAGAGCACATGTCTAGAGAGAAAACGGAAGGGGGCGCCCAGAGGCAGAAGGCAGAGTTTCTGCCAACCAGACCCCGACTGTAGCCATGACATCAGAAAGTAGTATTAAGGTCCAATGAAAAGAATCTTTACTAGTCTAGTATTGAAAATTTATTTCTCTCAATTTAGACCCAGATTTCTTACAGACATAGCTCACTTTCTTGACTACTCAAAGGGTATGTTGAATCTGATTTTTTTCTAGACGGCCAATATGAATTCGCATTATTAGAATTGTAAAATTATTTCTTCTTTTCCCCTCTTTCTCCTCCTCCAATAGATTTTCTTGGTTTCTTCTCTGGTTGTAGGCTTAATAGCTGAATCAGCAGGGTATCTGTTTTTACCAGACCTCTACTCTCTATTTCTTCACTCTGCTGCCTCCTATCTGCTGAGGCCAGAACACCAGTTAATGAGATTTGCATCCATGTAAAGCTCTTTATTCCGTTGTGTAGATCCATATTTCTAACTGGTATCAATCTCTTTCTGTCCAAATAACTTCCTTTAACATTTTTTATAGTGCAGGTCTTCTGGTGAAGAGTACTTTCAACTTTATTTCACCTTCATTTTGAAAGATAATACTAACAATCAGCCTGATATGAGATTTGTTTCTGAATGTAGGTGCTCATTTTATTTTATTTATTTATTTTACATTTATTTATTATTAAGAGACAGAGACAGAGCATGAATGGGGGAGGGGCAGAGAGAGAGGGAGACACAGAATCTGAAGCAGGCTCCAGGCTCTGAGCTGTCAGCACAGGGCCCGATGCAGGGCCCAAAACCGTGAACCGCGAGATCATGACCTGAGCTGAAGTCTGTCGCTCAACTGACTGAGCCACCCAGGCGCCCGGGTGCCCCTGTTTTAACGGCTGCCCCTGTTTTAAAGTGAGTTTTTATTCCACTGGTCTTGTGGCCTTGATCCATTAGTCTACTGCTATAGATAAACAGACATGGCTGGGTAGGTATTTAGTTTTCTTCCAATGGAAGCTTTCCTGCAATGGAAGTTTTCTTACAGTGGAAGATTCCATGGGTTTTGCTTCATTTCTTCTAGTCTTTATTAAGAAGTAAAGTCCTAAGTCTTAATTATTGAAAGCATTATATAATTGAACTTTATACCTAAACTGCAGGCCTATAAGAGAAAGAAATCTTAGAATCATGAATTCCAATCCCTGTCTCAAGTCTACAAATAATTATTTTTTGTTTTAGTTTTACAGATGGAGAAGCTGAGGCAATTGGTAAGAATTCAGTCCATTTGCCACATGTACACAGCAAAAGCCATATTTAATGTATGAAGATCATGTTCTTCTGCTTTAGATTATCTGTTCACATTAGTAGATTTTCAATATGATTCCCTTGAAGTCAGTTTTGGAACACAGCAGGAACAGTGAGGAGTAGGCTGCCGCGCATTAACTTCTAGACATCTAGGAACATTTTCTCCTAGCCTTAGCTTACAAGGTCCCGGGTTTGTCTGCTTTTGTATTTGTAGCGCATAGCAGAATGCCTGACTCACAGTAGGTACTCACTCAATAAGTGTTTCTATTGTTGTCTGATAAAGATGATTATTATCCCTGGCTAAAACACTGATGCTGGAAACTAAAGAATCTATGGAGTGAAGAAACATCGAGGTTACAAATAATTTGGAAAGGGAACAGTGAAAGAAAACACTTTTGGGCACCTGGTGGCTCAGTTGGCTAAGCGTCTGACTCTTAGTTGTGGCTCAGGTGATGATCTCATAGTTTCATGGGTTCCAGCCCTACGTCGGGTTCTGTGTTGGCAGCGGAGCCTGCTTGGGATTCTGTGTCTCCCTCTCTCTCTATCCCTCCCCTACTCGTGCTGTCTCTGTCTCTTGTCTCTCTCAAAATAAATAAACAAACAAAAAAAATACTCTTAAAATTTCAAAACATGACCACAATGACTGTCATTTTTTTTCTTGAAAGATCTATGTGTAAAGCTATCAATGTCTGTTTAAAAGAATATAGCTAATGCAACAGAGCATAAACATAGTCGTTAAAAGTCACAAAAGATAAGGGAGGAAATCAAACTTATTTATATGACTTTTTAGAAAGACGATAAATATTAGCAAAGAAGGGTGACCCAGGGGTATGCATAAGGTGACTAAATTTCAGAGCCGCAAGAAATCTTGGGAATCACAGTGGCCAATGCTTTAATTTTACAAAAGGTAACACGAAAGCCCCGAGGAGTGAAATGGCTTTTCAAGCCATAACAGGAAATAACAGGAAAATAGGGCTAGAACCTAATTTCTCCCATATCTCACGACAACACTTTCTGCTTCATCTCAGCCTGCTCTAAATGCTTTGCCTGCAGTATGAAGGATCAAATCAAAATATAGACTAAAATATATGGTCGGGATCCAGACCAAAGGGAAAACAAAAAGGGAATTGGTTTTATATGCCAAGGGATTTTTGAAGTAAATTAAAATCAGAACATTAATATCTGTATCAGACCTTCCCCCCAAATTTGAAATTCTTCCAAGCACCAGAGTTTTTCAGTGTAGATAGAATTTGTCTGTGTGTGTGTGTGCGCGCGTGTGAAATTCAGCAGCATGAAAACAAATCTCCAACCTTAAACAGATGGGACTTTGTGGGGTAATTACAGGTAATATGTACGGCGTCTGTCACAAGATCACGCTCTGGCTTTATAGAGACTTTCAAAGCACGCTGGATACAACAAAGCCTCCTGCAGAGGGCACCGGCCACCAGGCAGGCCGCGGCGCTGCGGCGCAGTGCGACACCCTGGGAGGGGAGACCCGGGTCAGTCACGCTCTGATAGAAAACTGGAGAATGCGTGGCAGCTGGAGTAGGAGAGCTGCGGCGTCAGGCTTTGACTGCGTGTTCCGCGAGGCAAACTTTCTGGCTCCACGCGCATTCTCTGCCCTGTGGGCTGGTTTAGAGAAAGTTAGGCTTTTTTTTTTTAAATCAAAAAACTGTCAACAGAGGCTGAGGAAAGTCTTTTGAGAATACATTTTTTCTGAGTTATGATAAATAGAACAAACAAGTAAAAGACTCACTAAAAAGTACTTTGAGCCATTCACATTTTGGGAATTTGCTCTGATGACATTATAAGGTGAAGAAAGATAACGTTAAGCTAATTTCCATTTGGGCAGGACTGTTTTTATTCTGCTTATCTTAAATTAGAGGTATTAAGCCTCATAGGTTTTAAGGAAAGGATTCGGTGAGAGGGAGCTGTGGTCGTGGAAGTGTGCGGGAGGCAGGCAGATACAGCAGATGGAGTGGACATGTTGAGGAGTGTAGCTCCGGGCAAGACAGAGGAACGGAGCAAAGGACACCTGGGCTCTGGAAACGGACCTACCGCTTGGCACGGTGGGTCAAGGGCTGACCTCAGATTATGTAACCCGAGTATCTGGGCCAGAGATAAGATTGCTGCATTAAGAATGAGAGATGATCCCACATCGAGTCCACTGGAGATATACAAATGCCATGTATTTCCAGTTTGAGTGTTTGCATACAGGCGTCCGTGATACAGAAGAAGGTGAATGAGAGATGAGAGGTCGTGGTTGTGAACATTTCACTCTGCTCCTCCACAGGAGGGCAAGGCCACATCTGCTAAGACCTTCTGCAAACAGGCAGACTTCCTTCAGGTAGGTGCCGAGTTCATATTCATAAAGTACGTGCTGAGCATGGGCAAGCACGCAGAGAAAGGGCGAGTGAGGAGCCACGCGGCGGGCGGCAGCACACCCTCGCTCGGCGCTTCCTCCTGCCCTGCTGCCCCGAGACTGGGGTCCAGCAGGGACACGAGGAGGCCGCCCAAAGTGGAGGATGGATGTGCCGTGGAGCCCAGTGAGAATGCATCCGTGTTTGTTATCTCTCTTGTTAGTGACTTGACTTGGTAAATGAGACTTCATCTTCTCACATGCAAGATGAAATTCATTCATTCACTTTTCATTCAATTAATACTTGTTGAATGCATACCATATGCCATGTGCTGGAAACAGAGGGCTAACAAAACAGTGTAGTAAAGATGGACATTAAATAATCAGACAAACCACTCTCATTGTGATAAGTGTTGTGATAGTAAGTCAAGGATGCTATTAGCACATAATAGGTGAACCTAAAGAGTGGGCTAGGGGGAGGGAAGGGGGAACGTTAGGTCAAGTGTTTTAGCTAAAACTTGTAGGGCAGATGTAAGGATTGGCAACACAGGGGACTCTTCATGCAGGTTCGGTCTTTAAGAGCAACAGCAGCCTGATATAAAGGATACTATGGTGAGCACGTGGGAGGAGGCTCCGTCCAGCCCCACTAGTGGGGAGACTGGATCTCCATCCTGTGTGTTAGGAGCTAGTGACCTCTTTTCAATCTGCTTACCTCTTAATAGTTCTGTCTCCCCTGGCTGTCCGTATTGTAGACAATGTTCAGTAACAAACTTCGAAAAGATTAAACTGACTGACAGATTTAGTTGCTGCTATCTTTGTGATTCATGTTGTTAATCTTCATGACTTTCAGACATTTCTACATTTATGGTCTTAGTTACACATCTTTGTTACACATTGGTTGTGGGGGCTAGAGCTGGAAAAGAGTTAGAAATCATCTCATCTCAGGTCTTCATTATTACAGACTTGGAAACAGGCACAGAGAGTCAATATGTTGCCCAGTGTCATACGGCTAGTATGAAATAGAGATGGTGTTAGTTAGAACTTGAGCCTCCAAGCTCCTTTGCATTTTCTACTCTTACGATTTTTTTTTTCCTTTAGTAAGTATATGACAGAGTCAGGAAATGGGAAATTCAAGAAAACATAATGGTAACCTATTAGACACCATTTCCAATAAAATCAATCCGGAATGAAGCAACTCTGGCAATAGAAGAAATGAAAAAGGCATCACATTTGTTCTTTTTCCTAATTACATACAATATCAGTCATTTTTTGGCACTTTCCCTACCCTCCTTCTTTGCCCCACTTTGGAAGGACAAGAAGCCCTGGACTTCCAGAATTCATGAAAAAAAAGGAAAGACCTGTTTTTCAGCCTCTGTTGAGGGAGAAACATTTGAGGGTCGCAGGCTGCGCCAGTGGCTCTTGCGCTGACCTGTGCGCGCGCCACACACACACACACACACACACACACACACACACACACGGCCGCGCCCCCGCAGCCAGGCTCAGTACACCCCGTGCCACAGAGACCGTGCAGACGGCTCTGCCGCCTAGAAGCTTCATCCCCTCCTTCAGTCCTGGGCAATCTCATCTCCAGCCGTGAGGCTACTTCCTTATGGAGCTGTTGCCCCTCAGGTCCAATTCAGCCTACTCCTTTGTTTTTGTCTTTTGTCCTGTTACCATTAAACCATAAAAATTATTTGCAGGGCCGTCTACTCCCATTTGAAAATTCAATTCACTTAGCCAAAATCACTCACATATAAAAAGCAAATTTCCCACCCTAAGAGGTCAGAAGAGTCCTGATGTCTGGAACGTTTCTCCTTTCAGGGCATGGAGGTCAGAGGAGCACAGAAAGGGAATACCATTAATATTCTCTAGAAAATCTGGAGTTGCTATAAACAAAAACACTAACCACTAAAGGACATTGGTTTCTTTGATCCTCATACCACCCCATTACCTAAGTTGAATTCTGTTTAGACAAATGTTGCATCCACCTGCTTGTTGACAATGACCCTTCTGACATTTTCCACTTCTGAGCCCTCATGGCCCCCTCTCTGGTCTCCTGTGTGTTGGTCCTACAGATGCAGAGGTTCTTCTAGCTCCTTCTTAGCCCTTCTTCTCAGTGTACTCCAGCACTTCTCCAAGTTGAATGTGTTTATAAATAATGCGGCATCTTGCTGAAGCACATTCTAATTCATTACGTCTGGAGTGGGGCCTGAGACTCTAAACTTTCTAATCAGTTCTTGGTGATCCTGAGGCTGCTGGTACAGAATACCAGATGTTTATTCTTCTGAGAAAATTTATTTCCTTTTCATCTAAAAATGTATTCAAATGTGTATGAGGGGGTTTTCCTCCTGCATTTTCAACTATTGCCTCAGTGAGGATGGTTTCTATATGTCCATTTTCAGCTTTATTTCCTTGTCAAGCTTCAGACCTGCATATTCAAATACTTTTTGGATCCTACTGACATCTTGACAGGACAAGTGCAAAACTTGACTCACCATCCTCCAAATAGCTCCTTCCTGGTGGATATCACGTATTAAAGATATCACAAAGTAGGGGTGTGGTTCAGTCAGGTAAGTTTTTGACTTTAGCTCAGGTCATGATCTCATGGTTCATGGGTTCGAGCCCCGTGTTGGGCTCTGTGCTGATAGCTCAGAACCTGGAGCCTGCTTCTGATTCTATGCCACCCTCTCTCTCTGCCCCTCCACCACTCTAATGCTCTTTCTTGAGAATAAATAAAACATTAAAAAACTTTTAAAAAATCACAAAGTGGTAGAATTTCAGAATAATGTCCACCTGCTCCCCAGTGCCCTAAATGGACTCCCAAAGCATGCCAAATGTGTGTTAAGTTGGAAAAATCAAGGACATAAATTTGAAGCAATAGCAAATAAAAAAAAGTGAAAACCTGGTTTGGAAGCATTCTCTCATATTTGCTTGTGCCATAAAAGAAACTGCCAAAGAAGCAAGCCACTATGGTTAGATCTGAACTGGTTCCTATGCAGCAGATTTTCAAGAACTCTCCTGGACTCCATTTGAAGTTCTATTTACCACATTGCAGAAGGAAGCCTCCCTGAGTATTTGCTCAGAGAAGACCCTGAAAAGAGCTGATCCTCTGTTTTCTCTGAATCTCATAAATTTTGTGTCAGAGCTCTTGGCAAGAGGTATATGGTCAAATAGCAATAGCAATGAAGCAATTCCAGGGTTTACTTTAGACTCTTACTGAAGAGTTTGTGTACAGTCGTACACAAGTAAGAAATATTTTTATTTGGCTATTGCATGTATTATAATATAAATGTATGTATACATAAAAACTATGTATACATAACATAAGGCACATATTTATATACATATATAGATCTACACATATACATAAGCATATGCATACATACGTACACATATATTACCTACATACTGTGATGGTTAATTTTTATGTGTCGACTTGACTGGGCCTTGAGCCAGATGACAGACTTTGGAATTTTTCTATGCCATTGTTTGAGTAATCTCTCTGTAGCTGTTCTTGTGTGGTAGAGTCTAGGAATTGTCCATGTAGGTCCACCTGGGGTTTTTTCATGGGCTATGTTAGATATATTTTCAGGGCAAAATGGAAACACGGGTGAAAAGTTATCACTATTAGAGAATTTGAAGGGGATGGGAGATCAGGGCAGCAGGAGGATCACAGAAGGGTAACGTTTATGCAGATCTATTACAGCTGCTTCCCAAGAGGGTGTCGCGGATACCGATCTCTTCCTGCTGCAGCCCAATCACTGCAACGTTGCCACAGTAAGCTTTCTTAAAAGCAAGTCTAATCTTAAGGCTCCTTTGACTTCATTTGGCTTCCACTACCCAGCTGATGAAATTCAAAGTTCTTCACAATATGGTTTCATCTCCCTCCCGACCTTACCCCCTACTCAGTGCAGGCTCTACTCTTCCACACCTCCCCAAACGTCTGTATTAGGAGTTTTATATAATGTGAATCTGAAACCATTCCTGGGAGTCCATGGAACTCAGATTACAGTTCCCTTCCACAAACATAGACTGTAACATGGATCATCATATGGTAGAGTACCTGAAAAGGGCTTTTGTTTACTATCTTGGAACTGAAAAACACCTATCTTTTAAGTTATAAAGCTGCATTAAATTTAGGAAGGCTGTCTAGCAAAACACAGCATCTTTAGATATAAAAGTATTCCTTTAGCCACTCCTTTGAAAAATAGAGGTCAAATGTAAGTCTATTCACAGGACGTTTTACTTCTGAATTTAAATTTGGAAAGGATTAAGAGTAATTAAATTCAGATTTAAAATTTTTAAAACATCTTTAAAATATCTTCTCCCTTTACTTACTCAGATTTGAGAGGATTGATCGAATGAATAATTGGGAGAAGGAGTTGCTGGCTCACAGCCGGAAAGAGGCCTAAGCGCTCTGAGGCAGTTGCTTGGAGACAGAAAGCCGGACTCCACAGGCTTCTCAGGCAGCTCTGCCTTTCTCACAGAAGCCGAGCGGGTTACAGAGCCCAGATACCTCCTCTTGATTTCTGCAGGTGTGCTGGCACTACCTTTACAGCTTTACTCCAACACCGTCTTTGAAGAGAGGCCAGACAACCTCTATAAAATTGCAATTTTTCTCCAACTTCTGGTACTTCCTATTGCTATTGCTGCTTTATTATTTTTCTCTTTAGCTCTTATCACAATAAAAAATACTATATATTTGGGGCGCCTGGGTGGCTCAGTTGGTTAAGCATCTGACTCTTGATTTTGGCTCAGGACATCATCTCACGGGTTTTGAGTTCGAGCCTACTTCAGGCTCTGTGCTAACAGCACATGGAGCCTGCTTGGGATTCGGTCTCCGTCTCTCCCTCCCTGCCTTTTCCTGCTTGTTCTCTGTATCTCTCTCAAAATAAATAAAAATTAAAACTTAAAAAAATACTACATATTTTACTTCTTTGTTCTTCCGTCTTCTAGCATATTAAACTCCAAATGAGCAGGGATTTTGGCCTTTTTTATTCACTGCTGTATCTCTCGTGCCTCATAGTAGGCATTCAATAAGTATGAGTGAAAGCCTCTTCACTCTTCAAGAGCCCAATTCAGGAGCCTAAATGTCCTCCATGGTGCCTTTCCTGATTTTTCCACTTGTCTCCTATATGCTCCTATAACACTCTGTCCTTGACCAAGGTATCATCATTATCTATTTGACATTAAGGCTCACATCTTCCTTCTGGAATTTCTTACTTCCAAAGTATTTACATATGCTTTGTATTTTGATAAGTTAAAATTCTGCATATGCATCTTAAAACTCAACCACAAACATACAAATTAGGAAAGATTTCACTGGCAGCAGAAAGTGTGGAAAAGGGCTTTAATGAACTATCAGTCAGTTCAATGACTTATTTTATTTTTCTTTGTACATTAAAAATTTATTTTTTATTTCTTTTAACATACAGTGCGATAATGACTTCAGGAATAGAATTTAGTGATTCAGCATTTACATATAACACCCAATGCTCAACCCAACTAGTGTCCTTCTTAATGCCCATCACCCCTTTAGCCCAACCCCCGATCCAACACCCCCAGCAACGCGCGGTTTGTTCCCTGTATTTGTTTGCCTCTAATGGTTTGTCTCCTTGTTTTTATCTTATTTTTGCTTCCCTTCCCCTATGTTCATCTGTTTTGTTTCTTAAATTCCACATGAGTGAAATCATGGTATTTGTCTTTCTCTGACTTATTTCACTTAGCATAATACACTCTAATTCCATCCACATTGTTGCAATGAAATATTGCAAGATTCCATTCTTTATGATCACTGAGTAATATTACATTATATCTATATACCACATCTTCTTTATTTATTCATTAGCCGATGGACATTTGGGCTCTTTCCATACTTTGGCTGTTGTCGATAGTGCTGCTATGAAACATTGGGGAGCATGTGACCCTTTGAATCAGCATTTTTGTATCCTTCGGATAAATATCTAGTAGTGCAATGCCTGGGTTGTAGGGCAGTTCGATTTTTAATTTTTTGAGGAACTTCCATACTGTTTCTCAGAGTGGCTGCAACACTTTGCATTCCCACCAGCAGTGCAAGAGGGTTCCTCTTTCTCTGAATCCTCATCCAACATCTATTGTTGCCTGAGTTGTTAATGTTAGGCATTCTGCCGGGTGTACGGTGGTATCTCATTGTGGTTTTGATTTGTATTTCCCTGATGATGAGTGATGTTGAGCATCTTTTCATGTGTCTGTTAGCCATCTGGATGTCTTCTCTGGAAAAGTCTTTTTCCCATTTCTTCACTGGATTACTGGGTTTTTTGGATGTTGAGTTTGGTTAAGTTCTTTGTAGATTTTGGATACTAACACTTTATCTGATACGTCATTTGCATCCCCCCATTGTGTCAGTTACCTTTTAGTTTGGCTGATTGTTTCCTTTGCCATGCAGAAGCTTTTTATCTTGATGAAGTCCCAATAGTTCATTTTTGCTTTTGGTTTCTTTGCCTCTGGAGACATGTTAAATAAGAAGTTACTGTGACTGAGGTCAAAGAGGTTGTTATCTGTTTTCTCCTCTAGGATTTTGATGGCTTCCTGTCTCACGTTTAGCTCTTTCATCTATTTTGAGTTTACTTTTGTGTATGCTGTAAGAAAGTGGTCCAGGTTCATTCTTCGGCATGGGCATGTTGCTGTCCATTCTTCTGCATGTTGCATGCTCCCAACGCCATTCGCTGAAGAGACTGTCTTTTCCATTGGATATTGTTTCCTGCTTTGTTAAAGAGGAGTTGGTCATACGTTTGTGGGCCCATTTTGGGGTTCTCTATTTTGTTTCATTGGTCTATGTGTCTGTTTTTGTGCCAGTACCATACTGTCTTGATGATTACAGCTTTGTAATAAAGTTTGAAGTCTGGAACTGTGATACCTCCAGCTTTGGTTTTCTTTGTCAACATTACTTTTGCTATTTGGGGGTCTCTTCTGGTTCCATACAAATTTTAGAATTGTTATTCTAGTTCTGTGAAGAATGCTGGTGTTATTTTGATAGGGATTGCATTAAATATGTAGATTGCTTTGGGTAGTATTGACATTTTAACAGTGTTTGTTCTCCCAATGCATGAGAATGGAATATTTTTTATTTTTTAGTGTCTTCTTCAATTTCTTTTACAAGCTTTCTATAGTTTTCAGTGTATAGATTTTTCACTTCTTTTGTTAGATTTATTCCTAGGTATTTTGTGTTTTTTGGTGCAACTGTAAATGGGATTGATTCCTTGATTTCTCTTACTGCCACTTCATTATTGGTGTATAGAAATGCAACTGATTTCTGTACATTGGTTTTATATCCTGTGATGTTGCTGAATACATGTATCAGTTCTAGCATTTTGGTGCAGCCTTTTGGATTTTCCACATAGACTAGCATGTTGTCTGTGAAGAGTGAAAGTTTGCTGACTTGGATGCCTTTTATTTCTTTGTGTTGTCTGATTGCTGAGGGTAGGACTTCCAACACCATGCTGAATAAGTGGTGAGAGTAGACATCCCTGTCGTGTTCCTGACCTTAGGGGTCAGGATGTTTTTCCCCATTGAGGACATTAGTTGTGGGTCTTTCGTATATGACCTTTATGATCTTAAGGTATGATCCTTCTATCCTTACTTTCTTGAGGGTTTTTTTAAAAATCAAGAAAGGATGCTGTATTTTGTCAAATGTTTTTTATGCATCTCTTGAGAAGATCATGTGGTTCTTATCCTTTCTTTTATTCATGTGATGTATCACATTGATTGACTTGCAGATGCTGAACCAGCCTTGCATCCCAGGAGTAAAGCTCACTAGATTGTGGTGAATAACTTTTTTAATGAATTGTTGGATCTGGTCTAGTAAGTTCAATGATTTAATAGTCAGGGGAGGTTCACAAAACACTTAATGCCAATACATTAAACCATCTAGTTTTAGTTTTAGGCTGCACAACAATGAATCCAGTTCCTGTGTTGACCTGGTCAAATCACAAATGAATTTTGTGATTAGTTCTGGCCGCCACATTCAAGAGTGTCTACAGCATGCTCAAGAGAGTCTGGAAATTTTACTATGTGAAAGAACTTGGAATTCAGAAATAGAATAGTAAGAGACATAATAAATACCTTCAATATCTGAAGTGTTGTCATATTGATGGGAAACTGTTTCTTCTGTATGGTCTTAAGCCAGGTTGTCGATTACAAGGAAATCTATTTGGCTCAATGAAAGGGAGAGCTTTTTAGTCTGTTCAGGGACCAAGGATGGTCCCTTGATTGAAGGTTCGAATGCAGGCTTGGTTTAGTAGGGATGTTATGGAATATGGTCACAGCTCAGTGACCGCCAAAACTGGCACCCTCCTGGTGAGCGTCTTGCTCATGTCCTTGCTCTCCCCAGCCTGTTTGCATGCTACCTGTTGCTACACACCATTTTAGCTCATCGTGTTCTTTGTTTAGTGTCTCTTTGTTCTTTGTTTAGTTCTTTTGTTTAGTGATTTGTTTAAAAATAATTTGTTATTTAACTATTCCAATCATTTGATTTTCACACTGCTAGCAGTTGTAGGAAACTTGTAAATATTGGCTTGGCATACAGAGAGACAAGTTTGTACTGTCCACCTTCTTCACTTACTTCCATTTTGGACCATGGTCAGACCCTTGTAATATCTTGGACTCATGTGCATGGGAGATGAGTGAACGTGGCTTATATAGAACACAAAGTCAAATATAATGCTGGGAAAACAGGATTCCAACATACCAGATGAGGAGACTGATGGTTAAATCTGGTGCTGCAGAGAGAGCCTTTCCCCAAATCCACACCATCCTCGCAGGAAAGATTGCATGGACTCTATATAATGGGGAGGCCCGTTTGAAGGTCACTTCTCAAATACATATTCTTCAGGTCTTTATTCTCTCTTCCCCTTCTCCTCTCCTAACCTTTCTCCCCCGGCACACAGAACAGAGTATCTTTGTTCTCACAGCACCATTACTTCCAGCCACTGAAGGCTGTGGACAGCCGTCAAACACCTGGAGCTTCCTGGATTCCTTTATTCTGCCCCCACCATTTAAGTGCCATTTCCTTTTGTTACTGCTACTTAGAATGTCTATAACTTGTTTGGTTCTCTTCTTCCTGGCACAGACTAGGTTCTCAATAAACATTTGTTATCAAATACACCCCAAATGCTTACTTTCTTAGTTCAAGTTACCATTACCTCTGCCTGAGACCCCTGGAGACCTCTTAAGTGGTCTTTGTTGTCTCCATTCCTGAACTTCTCCAGTCAGTTGTCCACAATGCCAGCAAGAATGATCTTCTTAATATGCTAGTCTGATCGTTTCACTGCCATGCCAAATGCCTCTATCGCTCTAAGGATAAAGTCCTTACTTACCATGGCAACCAAAGCCCTTCATGATGCCGACGACCTTCCCTCTCAGCCCTCCTGACCTTTTCACCATCTGGTCACAGCCCCACAGGCTCTACATCTGCCCATCTTCAAGTCCATGCCAGATATCCTTCCCCAGGTTATCTTCTCTTCTCCAGTGTGTGCCAACAGTCTGGGCCAGGGTAAAGCCCTTCTGGTGTATTTCCATGGCACTCTGTCTTTGTTCCTCTAATGGTGATCATTAGACTGTAACCACCTTGAGGTGCAAAGCAAATAATATTAATTTCAGTACAGTGTCTGACCAATAATAAAGGCTCATGCCTGTTTTTTTAAATTTTTTAATGTTTCTTATTTATTTTTGAGAGACAGAGAGAGACAGAGTGAGCAGGGGAGGGTCAGAGAGGAGACACAGAATCTGAAGACAGGCTCCAGGCTCTGAGCTAGCTGTCAGCACTGAGCCTGATGCTGGGCTCAAACCCACGAACCATGAGATCATGATCTGAGCTGAAGCCGGATGCTTAACCAACTGAGCCACCCAGGTGCCCCAGTTTATGCCTGTTTTATAGCTAGGACTTTGTTGGCCTTTCCTAAGCGGCAGCATAAATATGTGAAGTGGGCAGCAGGTGAAGAGTCAAATGAAGAAAGGCTATTTCTTGCTCTGCCATTTACTAATTAAACAAATGCTTGTAGAGGAGGTCAGGATAATTAAAATTTTTAAAGTCCCCCAAAGTAGGCCAAAGAATAATTTGTATTTTGCATTATTTTGTTAACAGTTTGCCATTGTTTTATAACATACTCTTGTTCACATGTATAATGCCTTCACGATATAACTTGTACAGAATGTAAGAATGACAATTTATATACTTCACATTACTTTCAATATTAAAAACAGAAGCTGGGCATTATAAGGCTTCTGCAGTTTGTCAAGGAATATAGAAAAGTACTTTGGTATCAGAAAGGTCTAAATTCAAGTGCCCTGTAAGCTACTCATTAGTTATGTGATTTGGAACAGGTTCCTTGGATGGCTGAATGTACCTCCTATTTGTACCTGGCACATAGTAGGTATTTGATTATTCCCCTCACTTATGGTGTTAAAGAAATCTGAGAATATGGAGGTTCATTAAGACACAACTTTTGCTTCTGAAATAAAAGGGAGGCATAATTTCTTAATTCAGTTTCACTTGGATAAAACAGCTACCTTATCTAGCAATTGGTTTTTCTTTTCACATTACTTTTAGAGAAATGTAATTTTATGTGACGATTATGCAGACCTTTCCTCTTTGGCATCTTTTAAAGAAAATGAACTCATATTTTAAAATATTAAACACATAAGGAACAAACCAGCAACTGTAATGCCCCAATGAATCCTGAAAATTTATTACTTGGGAGAATATCAGATATTGATCCTTTGTTTTACAGCTCATGATAATCAGAAAATATACATTTTGAAATGAAAGTCAAAAAAATTACATATAATACATATTACAGATATTTTATTGGTACATAAGCAAAGCAGTACTAAAAGCATATTTATGTGTCCACAGAAGTGAATGTGGCAATTTTCTGTTTAAAGCTGCAGCAACTCAAATCCTCCTTGGGTCAATAACAAAAGACGGATTGGAAATACATTTAGGGCCACCACCATGTCTGGCTGTAAACCTATTTTTAAATCTTTCCCTCCCCCCATATATATACGTATATACTTTATTGCCTTTATATTTCTGCTGGTTTAATATAATTAGTATACTAAATAGTTATCTGCATTTATTTGGTTTCTAAAAATATATAAAATGCATTGGAATAGAGCTCCTGCAGCTTTCAAGCAGTCACTGTCCTGGTATCGAAAGCTTATTCTGGAAACGTAAAGCAGCAATACTGAATAAATAGTGATTGTTCTGTCTTCTCCACACAGCTGACGGCCTTCACCCAAAACTCAAAAATACTGTAGCAAATAGTATAAACATGCAAAAAATTGACATAATATAAAAGTAATACTTATGAGCTAAGTTTTAATACAATATGGATTAATAAAGACAACTTTAGGTAAAAGAGGGATGAGAACACAGCACTGTTATATACATATAAATTAAGGCCCAATTTTTCAAAGGCAATGCACACAGGGAAATACCCTCTGCCCACATCCTTTGTACACCTGAAATCAAGAGTTTTTGCCTTTTCCGTATTATTTCCTCAATCCATTATTGTAGTTCTAACTTGGAAAAATGTTCACAGAAATGGCTTTAAGTGAAGTTTCTTTACTCTAAAGACCATTTTTCTCTTATTCACAAAGAAAATGTTCTTTTAATGCAGGTACAAGATTTTTTTTATGCTCTGGAAGCAAGTGCTTTGTTTGTTCTTGAACACTGTTAATAATCACCTTTCACACCATAAATTCTGCATCTTTACTGTTTTAGCTCTAGTTTATGATTAATTTGAACTATTGGAATTGATTAGTTTGGAGATGACTGAGGGAATTAAATAGGTAACTACTATTAATACTAACCAAAGTCTCACATATCAATCCCCTGTGCATAAGGACAGAAAAACATGCTAATCAACCAAAATATCTCATAAGGAAAAAAAGGACTGAGGCAACCAACTACGGATCATTCTCTGAGGACGCCAGACACTCAAAAGGGACAAATATACCAGGGCTCTTTCAAATCGTTCCTTGGTAAGAAAAAAATATCTTCTAATGTATTTAATACAGGAAATCCTAATAAAACAACTTACAATATAATAATAATAATAAAGAACTTATAATCTAGTTTAGTATTTAGAACCTGAATATTCCCCAGATGCAAAATTTTATATTTGGTATTTTGTATCTCATTGCCCACTGCCCCCCTCTGAAATGTATCCAAAAGATGTGGCACTTAATCTAATACATCTATATTCACAATAGATAAAAATGATCAGGATATACTATAATATTTTTAAGATGTTCTAGGGAAATGAGTTTTCTTTCTTCTATTTTAAAAAAAGACTTAGAAAATATTTCTTAGAGATGTTCTTCCAGAAGTAATATAACTGATTAAAAAGTATAGCTGCTCAATGTATTTATCAAATTCACATTATATATTCTTCTCACCTAGGAAATAGTATTTTTATCTGTAATTAGGTACATAAAGATTACTTGGCATTTGAAAATTCAGATGAAGTTGTCACAATGCTGCCAGTCTTTCTTTAAAGTTATTAGGTTAATGCTGATAATCAACAATTAAGTCAGATATTGACTTTGTGTTTTGATGGCACACCAAGGCATCTTTGCAATTATAAATTGCAAAGTTTAATATATCTTTAGTTTTGATTTAAATAGGATGTGATCAATTTATAAAAATGTTTTTCTTTGTGAATAAGATCTTAAATTCTCTGAACAACAATAACAAAATGACTCTTGGTATAGGATGGAATCCTTTAAAAATAAGGCATATATTGGGCATACATAAATCATTATTGTCACAAAATCTACAAATTATTTTGATTTTTTAATTCTAATTTTTAAATATATGTAGATATGAAATAACTATTATAAATTGAGAGCAAATGTGTATAGATTGTGGTTATTTATGTAAGAATAACTTATTTCTCAAGTTATTTGCAAAATAGTATAATGGCAAGGTCAACTTGATAACTCCAAGAACCCAAAGAAAATAATATCTTTAGTTGAGGTCTGCCATTTAGCTGGACTAGAAAAGGCAACTCTGCGTTATTACTTTCAGTTCTCTAGAAGCTTCTATATATTTTCACAGCCATTCTTAAAAGTTTTCATTGGACATCTAAATGCAGCATTCTCGGCATTCATTAAACCAAAATAAGTCAAATGTGTTAAAACATCCAAAGTTGCCCTCATGCATAAGATATAACTTACGTCTTTTTATTGTTACCATGGCATTAATATACTAATCCACTTTTACTTTGTTGCATGTAAGTAATACAGAGAATATATTTTCCTCAGAATTAAAAACTACTTTAAATTTCAGGTTAAAGTCTTAATTATACTGTACCAAATTTTGATCAGAGGGAATGTAAAAATGGCTAAATGGTATCTGACCACATCCATCCAGATATTACTCGTGAATCTTAGTTAAGTTACTACTCATGAGAGAGGTGTTGACTCCTTTTTGGTTTTATAAATAAGAGAATATATGTACAAATGGAGACTTGTGTCCTACACGTAAAAGTCGAGCCCAAGAATGAAAAAAAAAAATTAACTAAATTTCCTTTGTAAAAAGTACCTAACTCCAACGTCCTCTCTCTCTAAGCGATTGGAGAACTAGCAATAGTTCATGAAGTTACAGAGTAAATGATGTGCAAGCAAGAACTTGCCCAGTGGGTGCTTACACCAAGAGGTCATACATACGAAGTGGGTCATTTTAAAAACATATCACTTAAAGTAACTTTTGTGAAGCAGACCCACCAGGTATATCTAACTTATGTATTATGGCAACTCTTGAAGACCCATGAGATTCAAATGATTAAGGCAGGGCAGAAACAAAACACTAATGTATCAGGGAACCTCATGCCTGTGTGGATGGATAGCCAACAGTCACATTTTTGTTTTAAGTGTCTGAAGTACTGGAAATCTTTTAAACATACAATTTGCCTTGTGAAAATATTTCTATTCTGTTATGTGGTCATTTATGTACTGGAGATATTGTAAAGAGAAGATTAAAGTCCAGATCAAAAGGAACCTGAATGATCTGATCTAATTAAGCAACGGTTAGGATAGGTACACAAAATAAATACAAGTGGTTCTTCTGGAGTTGGTTTTGATGGTGGAGCACCCCATGACACCTGTGTAGCTGTAAGTCAGCAATGGATGGATGGAGTCTGGAAACATGCATACAGTCATAATCACACGATATATAATGTAATTCAGTCATAGGATAAGTATTAATAAAAAATATTAAAACATCAACAATCACCCATTAATCGATTACATGGAATAAATTAGACTAAGCCAGTCACATATTTCTCTTCACTCTTGTCATGGTTTTATTTATGTATACACACAGTATAATACTTTCCTAATGCTCTCAAAATGCTACAATTAAAAATGAAGGCTTTGCATCACAGCTGCTGGACAAAAACGTCAACACTGTTAATGTGTGAAAACACAGTTTCTTTGTTCTTTAGCATCAGTGCACAGGGTATGGCTCCAAGTGGTATGCAGTTTAGGACAGGAAAACGATATGGTGGCTTGTGAAACATATCCTCTGTTCATCATTGGCACGAATCAAAGAAGGAATTTTTACTGTCCTTGGTACCTTTATGGGTCTCTCCCCTAAAGGCAGATAATGTTATACATATATGCCTTCAGGATTAAAACCAGATGAGATAGGATTCTGTAGAATACGGAGATTACTGGGGAGCTGCCGAGATGAACCAGGCCGCTTCAGGGACCCGGACTGGAATGGTGTCTCTACATAGAAAACAAAGAAAGCCATTTTGTGTACTCAGCAACTTGAAGGACTTAGCAATATGAAAAATTAGAACTTGTCCTGCCTGAAGAGCCAATTAAATGTTACACTGTACAACTGCAGTCCCCTGTGGGGTCTGGGGTAAGAGGAGAAGGCTAACTCTTCTTGACCCTCTCAGTTGATGAACACAGTTTTCAGTGGTTTCAACAGTTAATGATCTCTGTAAAAAGGTGAGCATGTTGCTTCTCTTTCTTGGTTGTTCGGATGATATGTGTCTTCTAAATATCAGCACGAATTAATAATAAAGACTTTTAGGAGAGGAAGGAGGAGCAGGAACAGAAGCTAAAACTCAACAGTTTATGACTCTGACATCAGGAGAAAGTTTCTTAAAGAAGCAGTTTAAAACAAATGATAGAAGATTTGGGGATTACATGCTTATCTAAGTAAATAAATAGCCTAAATATTATTGATTTTCCCCACAAACAGGAAGTACATCCATTTTTTTTTAAGTGGCCCACGCTTCCAGTAGCAGGATAACATTTGAACTGAACACAAGGAGTTTGTTCAAAGTTAACCAGTGAGAATAAAGGGAAAAGAGCAGAGTTCTCGACACCTTACCCCTTTCTACGTCTGCATGTGAGGCCTCGACTTCAATGGGCTCCGCTGGCAAAACGGTCACTTTTGTCCCTGTCTGTTGTATAAACTGCTGGAGATTGACTTGCCGCAGCTCTTTAGTCAACTGCTCCAGTTCTTGTTCTTTGTCCTAGATGGAAGGGAAAATGTTTCTTTTTATTGGAGGAGTCACTATTGGCCAGCTGAAGACGTCCTGATGACAGTCCATCTGCTTACGGGGGCTGTGTGTGCGACATTCGCTCACACAAGAACGTGGGCAACAAATCTGGTTGATACTGATAAAATAGGCTAAAAAGAGGTCATTTTTGTTCTGTGGCATAGGCCAAAAAATAAGGAAATAAAGGACAAGAGCTTCTTTAGTCTGTCTTTTAAAATATGCTTTCCTCTGTTAGGAATTCACTATGCACCTGATGAAATAAGTAACATGTCTATAGACTTTTATCAATAAATACTGGTTTCCGTCCATCCCAATGTTTATAGCGATCTTGCTATAAGCTGTTCACAATGAAATTTCCTTGTTATTTATTTCAAAACTGACTATAAAATTCAGTCATTTGGTCCATGAGATTCAGAAAAGTTCTTGTTTTGGTGGACTGCTTAAGTGTTCATGGGATCCATTGTTGAGATTTATATTAGAGCATAAGGAAAGCAAAGTTCCCACAAGATTTTCACTGTGGGGTTCTTAAATCCTTGGCAAAGACGGATCTGAGAACTGAAGATCCTTAAAGGAAGGAGATCAAATTTGGATAGCCAGAAAGCTCAAAAAGCAAGGAGAGGCATTCCATTATTTAAATGGATGAAGTTCTCTCTCTCTCCTTTACTGCCCCACAGGGAGAAGTGGCGAGGACGCACCTAGGTTGAGCGTGTTTGCCGAATCTGCCAGGGGTCGGGGAGAGACACCAGAAATGAGTGGTTGTTTCCTCCACTTACTTTGGGCATAGCAGGTATTTGGAGATATGTTAGTTTGATTATGAGATACTTTTCAATGGGTAGTGAGATTTACTAGTGCTGACTGTCATCAATTAGCATTTCCTGTAAAGAATAGCAAAGGCAACACAACTTCCAATTGTACCCTTTTTAAGGGTCAAAGTGAATCCAAATAGTAGAATACTGACAAATCAGAGGTTAACAACTTTCCACTGTATAAGAAATTCTCAATTTTCAAAATTTTGGTGGCAGTTTTATCTCTCACTATGGTTACTGGCAGAGAACGGAAATCATGCAAGTTCTTCCGGAAAGCTCAGCTTTCTCTGCTTGGTAAAACCGTTCATATTCTAAAGTGGGTCTTAAACTTCCAAGTGCACGGGCACTATTTGGAGATCTTATTACAAATACAGATTCTGAATTGTTTTTCAGTTATTTATTTATTTATTTTTAATGTTCTTTTATTTATTTTTGATACAGAGAGAGAGCATGAGAGGAGGAGGGGCAGACAGAGTGGGAAACACAGAATCAGAAGCAGGCTCCAGACTCTGAACTGTCAGCAAAGAGCCTGACGCGGGGCTCGAACCCATGAACGTGAGATCATGTCCTGAGTTGAAGTCGGAGGCTTTAACTGACTGAGCCACCCAGGCGCCCCAGATTCTGAATTTTTAACAAGCGTGTCCTGAACTGCATGGATCACTGAATAGCAAGCTTCTAAACCAGCACGGATCAATACAGCAACCACTAGACATGTGCCACAGAGCACTTGAAATGTGGCCAAATATAACAAAAATCACAAACTTATTTACTATCTTAACTATTATTTATATTTAATACCTCTTTGTATTTCTCCTAACATCACCACATTTTCCTTTCAAGAATGGGTGTCTAAGAAATTTAAGTTGAGTAATCAGCATCTAATGACAAAACATAAATATTCCTGTATGTGAACCAGAGAGCAGAAAATCAGAGAGGAACCTCTGTGTCCCTCTTTCTCAGGAAAGCAAAGGAGAGAAAATAAGGAGAAAGGAAGGAAACTATTCACATCTCCAGAAAGATGGGGTTAGCAACAGTGGATAAGTAATAGATAAGCAGTTAACTAGCCACACAATCCTCGGTAAACCCATCTGCAGTAATCTCTTTTGGCACTGATTTCCTTATCTCTAAACAGGGTGAAGGTCAATTTCACTATCTCATCATTAGTGTCCATCCAGTTCTGAGGTTCTGTTCCCTGTATCCAATTACCTAATGTTACAACTGCCACACAGTAAGAAGCCTCTTTCCATGGAGCAAGGATCTGTGTGCGCGCGCGTGAGCTCTCATCTCTGTTTTGGTCTCACATCTTAGCTTTGTCGTAAGTCACAGAAATTCTAAGAAACTTATAAATCAAGGTAGGTTTCTAAACTTTAAATATAAGACAAAATGGGCAATCATTAAAGGAAATGCCAAGAATATATTAATTCTTATAAACAGATGAAACATCCTTTTCATAAAAATGTTCTTACCTGTAATCGTTTGGTGGCTTGTCCAAGAGATCTTTCTACAGCTTTAATGCCATTTTCCAGCCTCAGACTCTGCTGGCCTTGAATGTCAATTTCTCCTTTGACCTTACCTATCTTTCCTTTAACCTCTTCTTCATTGACTTGTGCTTCCTGAACTTCCCATTGTAATTTTTCTGCTTCAAGACCGCTTTCCATAGTCTGGATCTGAGCCAAGTAGTCCTTTAATTTGCTCTCACATTCTGTTATTTTCTGTCTTATTTCTTGAAGTTGATCCTTCAGCTGCTTTTCATTTTCTTGTTCAATCTGCAATTCATTTTCCCAAAATTCTTCCTCTTCAATTTCTACATCATTTCTTTTGATCTTTTGCTCCAGGCGGACAATTTCCTCTTCAAGGTTAGAATTATATTTTTGCTCCCAAAACTGTATTTCAATTTCATTTGACTCTAGCTCTTTCTCAATGGATTGAAGCTTCTCTGTCTGCAACCGAATCAGCTTCTTTAACTCATCTGCTGTTGTTTTGCAGTTATTCAGCACCTTTTGCTTAAATTCAGTTTCTTTACCCTTTCCAAAAATGTCCATTAATCCTTTGGCACCTCCTGTAAATGTTAATGATTTCCTTTTAGGTTCTCTCCTTTTGATTGATTTGTCAATCTGAGGCCTCAGTTTGGCTAAGGGGGGCAAACTCTGCCTGTATAATGTTCTTTCAGGAATTCGAGCCACACTGTCTGAAGTGGGTCGCTCACTAAGGGATGGCCCAGTTCGACGTAAAATTAGCTGTACATCACTAGCATACTGCCCCCATTTGTTTAAGGATATGATAGGATTTTCATGAGGTGCTAAGTGTCTTTCAGTATCTCTCCATTTTTCTATAAGAGTGTACCTTCCAGTTCGACCTGGATAAAAAAAGATAAGAATACCGTCAAAGTGGCATATGCAATAGCTAAAATAATGCTACAGAGGACACTATTTAATAAACGTGTCTTCTTGATTAGTCCATGCTGCTTTTAAAACTTCCCTTGAAGACATGTTAATGGCATAGAATAATGGAATGTGAATTACATATACCCTTCAGATTTGCTTAGAAATTCAACTTTACACTTTAAACTTCAGGGAGACTTTTATACTCTTGTCAAATGCGTGATTGCCTAGACTTTCCTGTGTGGGACAAGACTTCTAGAAAAAACAAGGGAAGCCATCAGGGCCTGGCTGCAGGAACTAGGTAGAACGTCAAGACTGGAAATAAATTTCCGCTTTGTGAATTCCTATGCTTTCTCTGCACATTAGAACTTGGGAAGGTTGGAGGCCCCATTTTCCTCCTAAAAGGAGATACTGAGCCAGTGGACAACATGCCACTTAGCTAACGGGTGGCTGTACAGGGCTTTCCTGTTTCTGCATAAGGACTTGGCCATTCCATAGTTCACACTGCTGGTATCTTTCTGCACACCTGTGGCAAATAAAAATCACTTTGGTAAAACAATCCTTCAAAATAATATTGTATAAAAATAGGGGACGGAAGAGAAGTCTACAGTTTTGATAGTTGTAGCTTCAAAGCTGATTAAAAAAAATTTAAAGGCAAAAATATTAAAAAATAAAAACACCAAAATCGTATTTAAATAAAAATACCAAACCTAACTAGTAATTACAGAAGATAAAATTTCAGAAGACAGTATAATATTATTAATTTGAACATACTCCCTAAACATTTTCATTTAAGGTAGGTGGGTCAGATGGATCGTATTTTGTTAAGTGTCCACTACATACCTGAAACTAACATAAATGTTACATGCAATCATATCTCAATAAAAAGTATCCATTACTACTTAACATTATTACAAGGAAGAAAAAAACTGATCCTGTCATCTAGCAAGTGTAATACTGGCCCATACAGCTACTGATTTATCTTCACATACATATATGTTCTCCTTTAAGAAAACTGAATTTTGGGTACAGCTGTAAAGTTGCAGCTTGGGAGGCAAACAGACTGGAGTTTTAATCCCGGGTTTTTTTTTGTTGTTGTTTTTTTTTTAGAGAGAGACACAGAGATAGGGACAGAGATAGAGAGAGGGAGAGGGAGAAGGAGAAAATCTTAAGCAGGCTTCACGCCCAGCATGGTGCCTGACACAGGGCTCCATCTCACCACCATAAGATCATGATCTGAGCCAAAAAAGTCTGAGCCACTCAAGCACCCCAATCCTGCATTTTAATTAGCTACTGCATAAATAGCAAAACCTCCCTTCTAAAATGGAGATACCAGCATTACCTCACAGGTTATGAGAGTCAGAGTCTGACATAATAAGCATCTACCACATTGCCTGGCCCATGGCAGGCATTCAAAAACATGGTAGTCATTATTAACTTAAAATATTGTTATTCACATAACAAAAGAGCTGACAGAGACGTCTTAAAAATGATGTGACATGACAATAATCTGACTTAAAATCCTTCAGCAACTTTCAACAACTCTCAACTATATAGGGCTAGAAAGAAGAAAAAGACTCTGGAGTCAGAAGGCCTGTGTTCAAGTTTGGCTCCACCAGCTACTTAACTAATTTGCATAATGCATTAAATTTCCTTTGGCTTCAGTTTCCTCATCTAAAGGGCAAGAATAGTATTTTCTTACTGACACTGTTGTGAGTCAAATGAGATGTAAAATATAAAATTGTTTTTGAAAATTGAGAAATTCTATACAGATGTTAGTGGTATTACTATCATCAAAATACCTGGGCAAACATGGGGAATGAAGAAGAAAGCCTTAGTACAGTGGGTTGGCTTCTTGGAGTAAAAATGTTTCTAGTGATTTTCAGGTTAAAAATTACTATAATTACTCCAAGAAAAACCACATGACAAATCTGCAAGGTTAAAACTGTTCCACATGTACACCCTGCTTCAAAGATCACAGCACTCTGTGTTCTTGGCTTTGCTGCCTGTCAACTACTTTTAGAATCTCTCTCTTTCTTATCTGGAGCTCTGTGTCCTCATCAGAAATGTGAGGGGTTAGACTAGATCAGCAGAGCCCTCTCTAATTCTACCAGGCCAATGAAGCATCTTGAAAAAGAAAACAGAATCATTGCATTATACAAATTATTTTAACAATTTTAAAGATCCTAATTTAGTCCTAATTAAATATGAAGCTAATTTTTCCCATGCTTAATGGTAATATTGCCCTCTGAGAATGTCTCAGTAGAAGGTTATTGAGAATTGCTTTTAATGCCAGTTTTCTCTTTTTGTTAAATAATGCATATTTAGTGCAGTTAGGCAAAAAGAAAAAAAACTCTATCCAACAATATAAGAAAGCTTTTATAGAAGGTAAATGAATCACTTTGATTTTATTATAAAAATTGGGCTTGAGATAGGCTGTGTAACAGTTAAGTCCCATAATCATTATTTTTAATACCATACTTGGCAAGGCCCTAAAGATCCTATTTCATTTGGATAGATCCAAATTCCTCCTGCAAAACTTTTAATATGCATTTTATTAAATGCATATGCTGAGTTGTACCTGCACACCATCTTGATACACCCCTAAAACTAACAAAAAGGAGTATCTACCTATCTACCTACCTACCTACCTACCTACCTGTAACATTTGTAGGCTGTTTTGGCTATAGAGAAATGTGTGCCACAATAATGAATAGTAAATAAATACTGACTGTAGTTTTAAATAGATGAAGCAATTGAGTGTATTCCTAAGGATCCTTAACTTCATATAATAAGAAAATTTACAGAAAGAGACTTTAACGCATTAGTGGAATCTCACTGGATGATTGGCATAAATTAAAAGGAAATAGGATAACAGATTATTCTCACTTAAGTTAAAGCAGAATAATACATAAAATTGTTTTTGAAGATATACACCAAAAACTCAAATATTCAAATATGAATGAGTCACTCAGAAACATCATGCCCTTCTTTCAACCACTCTTTTAATGGTGCAATCATTTTTATACAATTTTAGAAAATTTCTCGAGAAATCTCCTAAATAGAGCCATATAATAAAATCATGATTTAAAAGTCCCATCTTATTATTTAATCAACAAATATATATAGAACATCAAATACTTGTCAGAAATAGTGGCAGGTCCTAGGGATATAAATTCTCTTGAACACCTTTACCTTCAACCCTCTTACTAAGTTTTAGTTTTAACTGACATTTGTTTTTTTTCTTCAGTTTCAAATCCTTCTCACTTCATAAATGAATACTATACATTATTCAAAAGAACATGACAGAGAGTTGGCATTTATCGCTTATGAATTTAATGCTAACAAATCTTCCTGTTTGGATATATTAGAAGTAATATCAGTAAACTTATTCTTTATCATGAATCCTACCCCCCTGAATTTTCTCGGTGACAGATACTTTTTGTTCCTTGAGCTGTATGAAGATTCTGGATTCTTATATAGACTCTAGTTAACATAACCAATCATCCTAATGACTTAAAATTCTTACAAGGAACGTCTCTGTAAAACAAACTGCATTGTATCCTTTTATAGTCTGTTAAATGCTTTTGATGCTGATATATATATACACACACATATATTTATATAAATCAAAGATATATAAAATATATAAAAATATCTTATATACAAGCCTAATTGGTTTTGTGAGACCAGCAGTATAGCTATTATAATCCTCAGCTTTCCAGTAAAGAAATCAAAGCTTAAAGAATTTAAAGCAATTTATTAATCACATACAACTACTCTAGAAATTTATCAGTGGATTTTCTATGCGTTCTAAGTGTGGCTATTAAGATAATTTTAACCATAGAATATTCAATTTATAATGACAGTGATACAATATAAACATCTCTGAGTATAACTTGTTGGTCAGCTATAGACCCATAGTTAAGTCATATACAGTATATTTTCCCAGAGTGTTGATGAGGACATCATATAATCCATTTATTATATAATCACAGAATCACTGCACATTAATTTAGGGATTATTTTGGATTATAATTAAAAATAATAAAAACAAAATTTATTGATTTCACAATGATTAAAATTTATTATGCCTATATTTGCTAGGCACTGTGTTGCTTACTTTGCATAAATACTATTAACCAAAATAACAGGGAATATTTATCACTGTAGACCAGTAAAATTTGGGGGAACTTTTTGTTAATGTAGCATAATCTAACCCATTCCTGACTGATACATGCTATGAATTACATGTATTCACATTCATTAAAATAATCTTTTATGGATGTAGAAAATATAGAAAGTACTTAGAATTGTGAATGATTACACTATTGTTATAAATATCAAAAATATAAAAGATAATCTTGGCTACAAAAAGGCAGTATATTTTAGAATTAAGAACTTCTATTTCTTATTTCAATACAATTCAGTCAACAACTATATTTTCTAACAGATGTCCACTGAGATTATAGAAGGTGTAACCAAAACAGTATAATAGAAGTTAAGAGCAGGGTTCTTGAATCAAGACTACTGGTTTGAATCCCAGTACCCTCTTATTGGCTACAGGAGCTTGGGCCCGTTATCTGGTATCTCAGTGCCTTAGCCTGATCATCTGTAGAGATAATAACAGTGCTTTCCTCCTAAGACTTGTGAGGATTAAATGGAAAATTTAATTCACAATCCAGTAAATGAAAAATAAGACTTTAAAACTATCAAGAATTATGGAGAGTGAATCTTTATTTTTAAACTCATCTAGAGGTACATAAAAGGAAATACTTATAGTGATTATTTCTAGGAGGTAGGATCATGAGTGATTTTTTAAATTTTCTTTATATTTTTTCTAAATTTCAAAAGAGTCTACAATGAATGGTATTACTTTGTAGAGAGATGTAAAATGGATAAATTTGTACATTTCTAAAATTGATAATTTATCCATGAAATGTGACTATATAAAATATTATTTTCCTTGTCTTCTAAAGGATCATATAATCTTAGAAATGGATAGGACATTAGGTGGTCACCTAGTTCAGACTGTAATTTATAGAAAAATATTAAAAATTCATTCAGTAATTCACAAATATGTATTGAATGTCTATTATTCAGACATGGCTTTAAGCTATGAGAATAGGCAATAACAAAACAGTAGCAGGCAATATACAGCACACAAATAAATGTAGGTCTACTGTCCGTTATCCCACAGCTTTAAGGCCAGATATGCTGAAAATTCAGAACTTTTTGGATTTTAGAAAAGTAACATAGTGCTATCCCTATAGGTCTATAATCAAACACATTAAAATTTATGAAGTAAAATGTGTCACCATTCATATCATATGGAATCAATATAAATTAAAAACAGCCTCATATCGAATCAGAACAGTTTTTACCACCAAATGAGTTCAAGACATTCCAGGTATGGCTAACAAATGAAATATGTAAACTTCAGGCTTTCAGAAATGTTTGTATTTAAAAATGTGTATATGGTCTATGTGCCCTGTATGTAATATGTCAGGAGGGATAAGTGCTATAGAAAAAGCTAGAGTATGGCAGATAAAAAGTATGTGAATGCATGTGCATGTGTGTATGGATACATGGTCAAGAATATCTTCTGTGGGAAGATATTTAAGCAAGAGGTCCAAAGGAATGAATTTTGAAGATATCTGGGTGCAAAGTATTCTCAGCAGAGAAAAGAACAGATGCAAATACTGAGGCAGAGATATCTTTGGTATAAGTAAGAGGGGACAATTAAAAGTAAGTGGTAGGAAATGAGGTCAGATTGGTGAGGAAGTAAAGTAGAGATTCATTAGGGTCTTAAAGACTACTGTATGGACTTATGCACACACACACACACACACACACACACACACAATATAATATTAATCAAAAACAAAAATGAAATCTTGCCATTTGCAACAGCATGGATGGAGCTACAAAGTATTATGCTAAGGGAAAAAAGTCAGTCAATGAAAGACAAATGCCATATGATTTCACTCATATGTGGAATTTAAGAAATGAAACAAAGGAGCATGGGGGTGGGGGCAAACCAAGAAACAGGCTCTTAAATATAGAGATCAAAGTGATGGTTACCAGAGGGCCGGTGGGTGGAGGGATGGGTAAAATAGGTGATGAAGATTAAAGAGGGCACTTATGATGAGCACCAGGTGTTGTATGTAAGTGTTGAATCACCAAACTGTATGCGTGAACTAATATTGTACTGTATGTTAACTAACTGGAATTTAAACAGAAACTTAAAAAAAAGGTATTTTTAAGAGAAATATGGGACACCTAGGTGGTTCAGTCAGTTAAGCATTCAACTCCTGATGTCGGCTCAGGTCATGGTCTCACGGTTTGTGGGATCGAGCCCTGCACTGGGCTCTATGCTTGTCAGCATAGAGTGTGGAGCCTGCTTGGGATTCTGTTTCTCTCTCTCTCTCTGACCCTCTCCACTTGTGCTTTCTCTCTCATAATAAATAAATAAACATTAAATAAAATAAATCTGTTAAGAATAAGCTGGAGGGGACCAAGATGATGCAGGGAGAGTTGGAATGCTACAGCAAAAATCCATGTGAGGGGTGCCTAGGTGGCTTAGTCGGTTAAGTGTCTGGCTTCGGCTCAGGTCATCATCTCATGGTTCGTGGGTTCAAGCCCCGTGTCAGGCTCTAGGCTGACGGCTAGAGCCTGGAACCTGCTTCGGATTCTGTATCTCCCTCCCTCTCTCTGACACTCCCCTGTGCGAACGGTCTCTCTCTGTCTTTCAAAAAACAAAAACAAAAACAAAAAACCCCCCCAAAAAACCCTATGTGAGAAATGATGGTAGCTTACATTGAGGTGTTAACAGTGACTGTGAAGAGAAACAAGATTCTGCATATATACTGAAGGTAGTAAGATAGGATTTGTTGATGGATTGGTTGTAAGATAGAACAAAACAAGAAAGATCACATTAAAGTTGTAGGTCTAATCAATTAAAAGAGTTTTCATTTGTTGAGATGAGGGCAAAGAAGAAATGTGCCGGTTGGCAGTAGTTGAGATACAGAGTTTGGGTTCTGACATTTAAAATGTGAAACCTTCCAGAACTGTTCACTACAATACCCATTAACCACTAGCCACATTTAAATTTTAGTTAAAAACTGGTTAGACTAGCCACATTTCAAGTACTCAGTAGCTGCATGTGGCTAGTGGTTACTATACTATATTGGACAGATAGAGACCATTACCATCCTTGCAGAAAATTCTACTGGACAGCACTGTTTAAGAAACTATGTTTTATTGGATACTTATTTTAAGCAAAGCAATGGTGTAAGAAGAATAAACAAGCAGGATCCCTACTGTAGGGGGACTTCCAGAGAAAGAAGCATGAAATAGTTAAACTAGAATTGAGTATATAAAATGTGCTTGTTTGAAAACTGATCTTTGTGGGGCAAATTATACAAAACAAGGCTTCTTAGAAACAGTTCACTGCACCTTGGACCCCAGCCCCAATCAATTTGTTTATATTAAACGTTAACTCTGGCCCCAGTTGAAGGAGATCTGATAATAAGATCACAAGAAGTGGGAACAGAAAAACTCTAAATCTTTAGTACTTCAAATGGTACCAGGCAACAAAGGAGTGTGAATCAGAAAAACTTTTCCCTCAGTCTCCTTGATTTCTTCTTCCTCTCTAATCTTTTTCTTTTTCTTTTTTTTTTTAGCCATACTTAAGTTCTAAGCTACTTGCAGGCAGAAATACATTCTTTTCATATTTTCAGAATATTGTAAAAGCAAATGCATTTTCTGGACTATAACTTGAAACAGATGAACAGTCAAAGGCTTTCTGTTTCACATAGATTTGAGAAGCAGTTTGGATTGTGAAATAATGGCATTTCTGGGATAGTTTACGGGAGAAACAAGATAAAGTATCTGAAATTAGGAATGTTTCGAAAAGCCCAAGATGTATACAGTGACCAAACACACAGCATGCTGCAGGGCAGTTTGTCCATTTCATGGCACTTAAGTGTTTCAGTTATGTTTTTATTTAGTTTTTCTGTCTCATTATTCAACCACCTAGACATAACCTGTCAAGGTAGTCACAGATCAGAGTAGAAAGGATTTCTTTCTATACTATTAGATGCATTCAACATCTTTTTTATCAATTTATGTTCTATTTTTAGCTATTTTCTAATCTGATTCAATTGATTAGCAGCACCGAGTCAGAAAATGCTTGCTGTCATATATATTTGCAGATTACCAAGTGTTGTAAATATTTTTAAGTACTCATGGTTTCTTGGAAGTAATTTTAGCTATCCAGAAAAATTCAATAATCCCTAATCAAGACTATATTTCCCCTGAGGGAAACATGTAGGTTTGAACTCATGAAGGTGTCCTACAAGCTGCTTCAGTGTAAATTTTTTAGAAGTATCTACAGTTTGCTCAGTCAGTGCACACTCTGCTAAGAGGATACCTAAACTTATTACTGTGTTAAGCCACAGAAATTCTGTGGCTGTGTCACAGCATTAATTTCCCCTAATTAATAAATCCCTTATTGTTTCTTACAGTGGAAATAAGGTCAAAATAATACTATAAAACTTTCATTTAGTGTTTAAACTTTGAATACCAATAACCCACATTACAATATGGATAAATATTTAAGTATGTAGCAAAGCGTACTGCATTTGAAGCTGAGAAAATCTTACAGCACAAGAGAAACAAGGATCAACAGTCCTCAGCTGGTTGCCAGTTGAGTCATCTCTCAGATGAATTCTGAGTTTAACGAAGTATTTATGATACAGAAAAAGAGTTGTCTGGCCAAGTTTGGGGAAATATAAAACCTCTTTATTCAAGTTGTCAACTTTTCAAAACAGTCTGGACTGAGTTATTTAGAAAGCAAAACTGGGGGTAGATTTTAGTTAAACTTCTTTTTAGCTTGTTCACAAACAAGTTACAGTACACTGTTTAGTTCAAAAGGATAAACAAACACCTGGTGCATCTGGGCATTTTCCCTTTGAAACTGTGTAGAAAATGTGGCTACCATATAATGTGGACAGAGGCAGCTTACTGCACTCCTTAGCCACCCTGTAAATTATACTCATTTTCTTTTAAACCACTGCCCATGGCTTGAATTTTTTAAAAAACTTTATAACATTTATTTATTTTTGAGAGACAGAGAAACAGAGTGCAAGTGGGGGAAGGGCAGAAAGCAAGGCAGACACAGAGTCTGAAGCAGGCTCCAGGCTCCGGTTGTCAGCACAGAGGCCTGGGCAAGGCTTGAACTCACCAATTGTGAGATCATGACCTGAGCCTCAGTTGGATACTTAACTGACTGAGCCACCCAGGCGCTCCCCCAACCCATGGCTTGATTCCAGTTTTGTTGTTTTTTCTCCAGATTGGTTTAGCTATTCGAGGTCTCTTGTGCTTCCATATAAATTTTAGAATTATTTGTTCTAGTTCTGAGAAAAATATTATTTGTATTTTGATAGGAACTGCATTGAATCTATAAGTTGTTTTGAATAGTATAGACATTTTAGCAATATCAATTCTTCAAATCCATGAGTATGATATATCTATTTGTTTGTGTTTCTTTCAAGTTTTTTCATCAAAGTTTGAGTTTTTATAGTATAGGTCTTTCACCTCCTTGGTCTAATTTATTCCTAAGTATTTTATTCTTTTTGGTGCTACTATAAATGGGATTGTTTTCTTAATTTCTCTTACTGCTACTTTATTATTAGTGTATAGAAACCCAGCAAATTTCTGTATATTAATTTTATATCTTATAACTGTACTGAATTCATTTGTTAGTTCAGGTAGTTTTTTAGTGGAGTCATCAGGGTTTTCTATATATACTTATGATGTCATCTGCAAATTCTTTCTTCCTTAACAATTCGGATGCCTTTTATTTTTTTCTTTTCTAATTGCTGTGGCTAGGGCTTCCTGTACTATGTTAAATAAAAGTGGTAAGAGTAAAACATCCTTGTCTTGTACTTAATATTAGAGGAAAAGCCTTCAGGTTTTCCCCATTGAGTATGATGTTAGCTGTAGGTTTTTCAGATATGGCCTTTATTATGCTGAGGTATCCTCCCTTTATATCCACATTTGTTGAGAGTTTTTATCATAAACAGATGTATTTTGTCAAGTGCTTCTTCTGCATCTATTGACATAACCATAGCTTTTTGTCCTCCTTATTAATATGAGGTATCATATTAGTTGATTTGTGAATAATGAACCATCCTTGCATCCATGAAATATATCCCAGTTGGTGGTGTTGAAAGATCCTTTTTGTATTGCTGAATTCAGTTTGCTAAGATTTTGTTAAGGATTTTTGCATCTGTGTTCATCAAGGATATCGGGCTGTAGTTTTCTGCTTTTGTAGTATCTTTGTCTGGTTTTGCTATTAGGGTAACAGAAGCAGGCTTAGTAGAATGAATTTAAAAGTTTTAGAAGAACAGTATTAGCTGTTATTTAAATTTTAAATGTTTGGTAGAATTCACTTGTGAAGCTATCTGGTCCTGGACTTATGTTTGTTGGTAATTTATCATCAATTCAATTTCATTACCAGTAATCTGTTTGCACTATTTGCAGATGACGTCATAACTATATATAGGTTTTCTATTCTTCTTGATTCAATTTTGAAAGATTTTATGTTTCTAGAAATGTAACCATTTCTTCTAGGTTATCCAATTTGTTGGCATATAATTTTTCACTGTATTCTCAAATCCTTTGTATTTCTGTGGTGTCAATTGTTATTTGTCATCTTTCGTTTCAGATTTTTATTTATTTGAGTTTTCTCTTTTTTTCCACCTGAGGCTGGCTGATGGTCTGCCAATTTTATCTTTTCAAAGAACATGGTTTCATTGATTTTTTTAAGTTGTTATTTCATTTATTTCCACACTAACCCTGGTTTTCTTCTTTCTACTAACTTTGAGCTTTGTCCTTTTTTTTTTTTTTTTTTTTTACTTCTAGCTCCTCTAGTTGTACGGTTAGATTGTTTGAGATTTTTCTTGTTTCTTGAGGTAGGCCTGTAAATATTCCTCTTAGAACTGCTTTTGTTGTATCCCAAAGATTCTGAACTGTTGTGTTTCCATTTTCCTTTGTCTCCATGTATTTTTTTAATTTCCTCTTTGATTCTTCACTGACCTTTGATTCTATATGGAGACTGTGCAGCCCCCATGTGCTTGGGTTTTTCTAGTTTAATTTTCCCTGTAATTAATTCCTAGTTTCATGTTGTTGTGTTTAGGAAAGATGCTAGAAGAAATCAAGAAATTGATCCCATTTACCCTTGTACCAAGAACCATAAAATACCTAGGAATAAATCTATACTTATATATATCTTTTATGCATAAAAGATATAAAAGATCTGTATGTTGAAAACTATAGAAAACTTCTGAAGGAAATTGAAGACGACACAAAGAAAGGGAAAAACATTACAAGCTCATGGATTGGAAGAATAAATATTGTTAAAATGTCAATCTTACCCAAAGCAATCTATACATTTAATGCAATCCCAATCAAAATTGCACCAACATTTTTCTTAAAGCTAGACTAAAGAATCCTAAAATTTGTATGGAATCACAAAAGATCGTGTATAGCCAAAGTAATATTGAAGAGGAAAACCAAACCAGAGGCATCACAATTCCAGACTTTATCCTCTACTCCAAAGCCGTCATCATCAAGATAGTATGGTATTGGCACAAAAAGAAACACACAGACCAATGGAATAGAATAGAGAACCCAGAATTGGACCCACAAATGTATGGCCAATTAATCTTTAACAAGGCATGAAAGAGTATCCATTAGAGAAAAGACAGCCTCTTTAGCAAATGGGGCTGAGAGAACTGGACAGCAACATGGAGAAGAATGAAACTAAACCACTTTCTTACACCATACACAAAAAATGAACTCAAAATTGATGAGAGATCTAAATGTGAGACAGGAAACCATCAAAACCCTAGAGGAGAAAGCAGGCAGCTTCTTTGACCCCAGCTGCAGCGATTTCTTGCTTGACATACCACCAAAGGCAAGGGAATCAAAAGCAAAAATGAACTATTGGGACCCCATCAAGATAAAAAAAAAAAAAACTTCTGCACTGCAAAGGAATCAATCAACAGAACTAAAAGGCAAATGACAGAATGGGAAAAGATATCTGCAAATGACATACCGGATAAAGGGTTAGTATCCAAAAATCTATAAAGAACTTACCAAACAACATCCAAAAACAGGTAATCCAGTGAAGAAATGGACAAAGACATGAATAGACACTTTTCCAAAGACAACATTCAGATGGCCAATAGACACATGAAATGATACTCAACATCACTCATCATCAGGGAAATACATATCAAAATCACACTGAGATACCACCTAACACCTGTGAGAGCTCCTAAAATGAACAACTCAGGAAACAACAGATGCTGGCAAGGATATGGAGAAACGAGAACCCTCTTGCACTGTTGGTGGGAATGCAAACTGATGCAGCCACTCTGAAAAGAGGGTGGAGGTTCCTCAAAAAATTAAAAATAGAACCACTTTATAAACCAGCAGTAGTACTACTACTAGGAATTTATCCAAAGGATACAGGAGTGCTGATCTAAAGGGGCACATGTACCTGTTTACAGCGGCACTTTCAACAATAGCCAAATTATGGAAAGAGCCTAAATGCTCACCAACTGATGAGTGGATAAAGAAGATGTGGTTTATATATACAATGGAATACTACTTGGAAATGAGAAAGAATAAAATCATGCCATTTGCAGCAATGTGGATGGAACTGGAAAGTATTATGCTGAGTAAAATAAGTCATAGAAAGAAAGATATCATATGTTTTTACTGATATGTGGATCTTGAGAAATTTAACCAAAGACTATGGGGGAAGAGAAGGGAAAACAGTTACAAATAGAGAGAAAGGATGCAAACCATAAAAGACTTTTAAATACAGAGAACAAACCGAGGGTTGATGGCAGGGTGGGGAGAGGGAAAAATCTGTAAGTGATGAACCACAGGAATCTACCCAAAAAACCAAGAGCACACTTTACACACTGTATGTTAGCCAATTTGACAATAAATTATATTTAAAAAGAAAAGATGCTTGATATGATTTCAATCTTCTTAAATTTATTGAGATTTGTTTTGTGGCCTAACGTGATCTGTCCTGGAGAATATCCCATGTGCATTTGAAAAGAATATGCATTCTGCTGTTTTTGGGTAGAGTGTTCTGTTATTATCCATTAAATCCATCTGGTCTAATGGGTGGTTCAAAGCCACAGTTTCCTTACTGATTTTCTGTCTGGGTGCTCTACCCACTGCTATAAATGACGTATTATAGTCTCCTACTATTACTGTGTTACTATCAATTTCTCCCTTTTTGTCTGTTAATATTTGCTTTTGGTTTGAACTCTTTTATCATTACATAATGCCTTTCTTTATGTCTTTCTTTATCTCTTATTACAATCTTTATTTTAAACTAAATTTTGTGTGACATAAGTATTGATACTGTGGCCTTTTTCTTTTTCACCTCCATTTGTATGGAATACCTCTTCCCATCCCTTTACTTTCAGTCTGTATCTTTTGATATTAATTTTTCTCTTACCGACAGTATATAGATGGGCCTTTTTAAACAAACCCATTTGTCACCCTATGTTTTCTGATTGGAGCATTTAGTCCATTTACATTAAAAATAATTATTGATCAGTATATACTCATTGCCTTTTGTTAACTGTTTTCTGGTTGTTTTTGTAGTTCTCTGTTCCTTTCTTCCTCTCTTGTTGCCTTTCCTTTCTTTAGTGTTTTGTGTGAAGTTTTTCTTTATTTTTTGCATATTTACTATGGATTTTTGATTTGTGGTTGCCATGGGGTTCATATATAACATCCTTACAATTTTTTAAATGAATTTGACAAGAATTTAAATTTGAACACATTCTAAAACACTCAATTTTTACTCCCCTATCCACATTTTATGTATATCATATTTTACTTTTTATTTTGTGTACTCACTAATTTTTGTAGACATAACTGATTTTTACTATTTTTGTGTTTTAACTTCCAAATTGGCTTCATATGTGGTGGATCTATTTTTACCAGTAAAATCTTTTCCTTTTATTTCATAATTTTCTCATTTCTAGTCATGGTCTTTTCTTTCCAGTTAAAGAATTCCTTTTAACATTTCTTGTTAAGGCCAGTTTAATGGTGATAAGTTCCTTTAACTTTTGTTTGGGAAACTGTATCTTTCAGTTTGAATGATAACCTTGTTGGGTTGTAGGTTTTTCTTTTTAGTACTTTGAAAATATCATGCCACTCCCTTTTGGCCTACAAAGTTTCTGCTGAAAAATCAGCTAACAGCCTTATGGGGTTTCCTTTATATGTGTTTGCTTTTCTCTTGCTGCTTTTAATATTCTCTTATCTTTAGTTTTTGCCATTTTAATTATTATGTGTTTTGGGGTGGACTTCCTTGAATTTGTGTTTTTTGGGGCTCTCTGTGTTCCTGGATTTGGATGTCTGTTTCCTCCCCTAGATTAAGGAAGTTTTCAGCTATTATTTCCTCAAATAAGTTTTCTGTTCTCTTCTGCATCTTATTCTTTTGGGACCCTTATAATATGAATGTTATTATGCTTGATGACATTTTTGAGTTCCCTTAACCTCTTCTTATCTTTTACTATTCTTTTTGTTGTTCAGGTTGGTTGCCTTCCATTACCCTGTCTTCCAAATTGTTGGTTCATTCTTCTCTATCCTCTAATCTGCTGTTTCCCTCCAGTGTATTTTTCATTTTAATTCTTCAACTGCAATTGGTTATTTTTTAAGATTTCCTCTATCTTTGTTGAAGTTCTCATTGAGTTCACTCACTATTAACTCAAACCTGTGAGTATCTTTATAATCACTATTTAGAATTCTTTATCAGGTTTTTAAAAGGAAAATTACTAAATAAGTTGGTTGCAAAGAATATGAGAAAAACTTAAATGCCTTAATTTTCCCTTCTTTAATAGTTAAACTTAAGTCCACAAATATAATTAGGCCCAAATGCAAGAAAACTTCATTGAGTGTGAAAGCTTAGGATTTTTAGCATTATTTTAACATATGTGTGTGTACACAGTAGTTAAGGAAAAATCAAAAGATATCAGTATTAAAAGAAAGTCTTGGGGTGTCTGGGTGGCTCAGTCAGTTGAGTGTCCAACTTCAGCTCTGGTCATGTTCTCATTGTTTATGCGTTCGAGCCCCGTATCAGGCTTGCTGTTGTCGGCGCAGAGCCCGCCTCAGATCCTCTGTCCCCATCTTTCTGCATCTTCCCTGCTCCCATTCTCTTTCAAAAATAAATAAACATATAAAAAAAGTATCTTTGCACAGGGCATTGACAACTTCTAACAGTGTATCTGCCACAATTGTCTCTATAAAATGCTAAGGTATCCTGGTACAGGGTGACTTTTCTCAATCCTAAATGAAACTGCAATGTTTCCAGTATAAATTACCATGACACAAAGTAAATTTCTGATCAGCTGCTCGAAGACAAAGAGGTGCTGAGCACCTGGCATGGTGCTGGATACAACTTCTTTTAATACATGTTTGCTAAACGACTGACTTAAGATGCAGATATAAGCTGTAACTCATATTACCAACTTTTCTGATGTAAGTGCTTGTGCCTTCATCATGTTCCAAAAACGTTAAGGCAACTAAAAAACATGTACAGAATATCATAAAGATAAACTGAGACTAAATAAGAAGAAAAGTTGCAACTATGTAGGTGAATAAGATGTACTTGACAACATCTTCATTGTATAGTATAGTAAGATTTTAAAAAGCACACATTATCTTGCTATTAAAAAACCATGTTATTTGTTGCATTTTTAAATTTTTTACTTTTATTTTCATTTTCTAAAGAGTAGTATCTTTTTTTAAATATTTATTTTGAAAGAGAGAGAGCACAAGTGAGGGAGGGGCAGAGAAAGAGGGAGAGAAAGAATACCAAGCAGGCTTAGTACTGTCAGCATGGAGGCTGATGTGGAGCTTGAACCCACAAACTGTGAGATCATGACCTGAGCCAAAGTCGGCTGCTTAAACAACTGAGCCACCAAGGTGCCCCTTATTTTTTAAAAATGTTAATTACTGAGAGAGAGAGAAAGAGAGAGAGAGAGCATGCATGCACATGTGTGTGAGCCAGAGAGGGACAGGGAGAGAAGGTGAGAGAGAATCCCAAAGGGACTCCACACTGTTAGTGTTGAGCCTGATGCGGGGCTCAATCTCATGAACTGTGAGATCATGACCTGAGCAGAAATCAAGAGTCAAACAGTTAACTGACTGAGCCACCCCACACACCTCAAGAGAGAGCACACAAGTTGAGAACAGGGGCAGGAGAGACAGAGAGAGAGGGAGGGAGAATCTTAAGCAGGCTCCATGCTCAGCATGGAGACTGATACAGGTCAGGGCTCTATCCCATGACCCTGGATCGTGACCTGAGCCAAAATCAAGAGTTGGATGCTCAATTGACTGAGCCACTCAGGTACTGCAACATTTTTCTTTTCAAAAACTAGAAAAAAACGATAAATGGGATTTTTTTCCTAACGAGGGGTCTGGGAACTAGGAAATCTATGTTTTGGTCAAGAATACATCTTTAGTTCCAGAAATCATTGTTTAGGATAAACAAGAGGGGAGAAGACAATGCATATTCTAGACTCAAGATCAGAAAAATCTGGGCGGATCCAGAAAACAAGTGTCTTTACAGATTTACTTAAACATGGAGAACTGTAATAAGTAAAAGTGTGCCCTCAAGTTGTATTATGGAACCAAATAAACAAAAAACTAGAAATCTATATTTAATACAAAAACCCCAAACAACAGGAAGGATAAACCACTTTGTCTCAGACTCCCAGAGAGTTCACTTACCTATCGCTTGAGCTAGGGCTATTACAACCTCCTGGCAAGTTGTAACTTCGGTGACCCCACAAACAATCCTCTGAACTCCATCCACCCATACTTTAAGTTCCATGTTGCACCAGCCAGTCACCCAAGGGCCCTGAGACTGGTCATCAAGGTGTCAGGTCATGTCGCTGGCTACGGAAATGTGAGGAAGGCAGAGTCTTGTGTGGTCAGCTAAAAAGAGTAAAAAAACATTTTTAATAAAATGAGTCTTAAAATTTCTTCTTTTAAGTATTATGCAAATAAATTTTAGTGTCTCATAATCCTACTACCATTAATGACCAAATACTTATGTATTTCACAGAAATGAATTCAGCAGCATGAATACAATTATAGCCCCTATTCATGACATTATTTCATATTACTACAATTTTCATAATTATAATTTTATTAATTAATTTTGAAAGAGATAGGGAGAGTGCGAGTGAGTGCACAAGCAGGGAGGGGCAGAGAGAGGGAAAAAGAATCCCAAGAATGCTTCCTGCTGTCAGTGCAGAGCCTGACATGGAGCTCGTTCCCATGAACTAAGATCATGATCAAAGCCCAGATCATGAGTTGGATGCTCAACTGCTTGAGCCATCCACATGCCCCATATAATTATAATTTTAATCACAAAGTAACTCTTTATTGGGAAAAGAAATGCTACTTACTTGACCAAGCCCTAGTGCTCAACACAGAAGCGATTTCTTAAAAACAGATAAGCTATTTTTAAAAAATATCTCATTAGGATCATTTCTGAGGTTAAAGATGTTTGTCATTTTTTGGAATAATAACTGAACCAGCTTTTACAGCCTTGCCAGCATTTGTAAATCCATCTTTAAAACTCCACTGCATTCTTTTCTTTCAGGTGACCCTCGCCTCCCTCTCTTCCCACAAGGACTGAGAGAGTGTTGTTTTCACCACAGAAACGCCAACACCAACCACAGTATAAAGCATAGGTGTGCAGAAAACATTAGTTGATGGAAATTAATTCCTTTACTTAAGGCTGGCAACTTCCCCATGTATGAGGTGCTTGGCCTTTTCTCATCTATTTACTTGGGGTTTGATAATATTCTTAGTTACAGGAGTTACTCTATGTAAACCTCAACTTTTGTTGTACTTGATGTGTTTCCCCATTGTTTTGTTTAGCTGCATTATTTATATGCCATGCAGAAATTTTCACAATCTACAATCAAACCAAATGCCTTGATTTCGTATATTGATTAGAATGTTATTAGCTTACTAAAAATTAATTGCACACAACTTTTCCTGTACATTTTTAAAACCTCAGCTCTTCCTGTGTTAAATCTTTAATCAATCTATGATTTGTCCATTCTCCTATGATCTTCCTGGTTTTTTTGTTGGTGTCTTTGAAAAGAATGTTAAAGTTTATGAGATGTAATAAGCATTGATTTAATTAATCAAACAGCATTTAAATTTATTTGAAGGTTGACAATGGAACTGGTGTTTCAGCATTAATGACTTATTCAAAAGCTTATTTAAAAAACATTAAAAAAACTTTTGTAATAAAACAGCATTCATTACAAACAGTAACATAGTACTTGTGCATTTTCTTAAAGGACCTAAGGTAGTTCTAGGCCACCTGGGTAGACGAGTCAGAACATATGTGAGTGAAGGCAAATAAACCTATTTGCTTTCTCCAGGAAAGGTGCAAAAATACTTCTTGTCATCCTGAAAACAAGGGAAAGGGCTGACAGTTCCCAGCGTGTTACTTCAGCTCCCTCTGCCTACAGTACCAAGGTGGTTTCATCAACTCCCTATACTCCAGAAAAAGGGCTATTGCCTGACCAGCTAATTGCCATAACTGTGTTCTTTAGTTATGAAATCTCATGAAATGCTAAAGTTTCGGGGGTGGGGGGAGGAGGACTCCAAAGCCAGAGAAATATAAGAAATCCTACAAACAAAGCTAAACAATTTCCTTTACAGTTAGACTACTCTCAGCATTTGATAGGCTGGTGTACACTCAAAATTTCAAATGAGAATTCCAAATATGCTACTGTCCCCAATCCATTTAAAGAACATTTAATGAAAGGAAAAATAATTCTGACTTTAAAAGAAGATATTTTTCCTTCTCTGCCAGATGCTCTGCTTACTAAAAATAGAATATGCATTATTCTTTCTTGGAATATAATTAAAATTAAAAAATTGGCCCAACATTAATATATTATATTAAATTAATATATATAAATTCATTAAATAAAAAACTCAGCTGAATTAAAAAAACCAAAATTGAATTAAAATCTATTTAATACCAAGTCCATTATTTTTCATTAAAAGATCTTAAACTTGGGAAACCTTGCAAGAAGACAGCCAATCTCATTAAAAGTCTCCTCCCCCAAAAGAAACCTGTCATTTAAAATATCTCATTAAAATAATGAGGTTCATTTCTAATTTCTATAAAGATTTTAGTACACTAGCACAAATTTTCCTATCTTTAATTACCAGTACCTCAAACTTTTAATCATTAAGAGAATACAAATGAACAAAGGACACATGTACATCTATTAAATATTACAGAGTATAGTAACATTGTGGGAAAACATAGAACATAAATAATACTGCTTAGTTGATATAAACTTGCAGGGTATTTATCCTCTTGATCAGAGACTTACTACCATGGCTCATCTCAGAGAAGACCAGCATCTGTGTTTAACCACTAATATTCTCTTTCAAACTTAAATCCTTAAGGAGGGTAAAAAAGAGATGTCTTAATAGATCACGTGGTCTAAAAATTTATTTCTAACAGGGCCACTGTTTTTAGAATATGGCTCTGTCAAGTTTGGGGCTGTACTAACAATTATCCCTGCTTCTCTAAAAATCATGGTGCTATTCATGGAAGTCATTTGAAGTATCTGTCCCTCTTTAAGCCCCTAGGGACTCCCTTCCAGGAGCTGCAACCTTGTTTTATCTTCCAGAGTCCAATTCCCATGGCTCTATTCCCAGTTCTAGAACTAGACTAGAGGGAAAATTAAAGTCCTACACTGTAGGTGAGTGTGGTAGATTGGTCATCATTGGAACTGAGGACTTGAGAAGCTAAAGGGCTTTGGCATCTCAGTTGGAATTTGGAATACATTTTTCCATGGAAACAATGATGTAGATAGAAGTAAGGTTCTACTGCAAAGATATTCTTATATTATAGTTCAGTTTTGGTTTCCATTATAAGGTTTCTATATATTCAAACCATTATTTTCATTGTATAATGAAGAACTAGGTTTGTTCAGTAGGAAGCTACTGGGAACAAGTCTTCTTTAGTTAAAAATCATTTACTGTCTGGAAAGCCTACTGGAATTAAGCTTGTGGAGACATATTCCTCTAAGACCAGTGCTTTAATAAAGCAATTTCAGTCAATCCTCATTATTTGTAGGTTCTTTATTTGTTAATTTACCCACTCACTAAAATTTATTTGTAACCCCCAAATCAATATTTATGTTTTCAAAGTCATTCAGAGACATATACACAGCAGTGGAAAATTTGAGTTGCCTGACTTGCACATTCCCAGCTGAGGTTGTAGAGAGACCATACTCTGCCTTCTGGTTTCAGCTTTCATAATGTCAACAAGTTTTCTTTCAGTGTATTTAGTGCCATGTTTTGGCATTTTTATTGTCTTTGTTGGTGATTTCACTTTTGTAAATGGCTCCCAAACACAGTGCGGACACTATCTAGTGTTCTTAAATGCAAGAAGGCTGTGAAGTGACTGACAGAGAAAATCTGTGTTATTAGCTAGGTTTTTTTCAGGTGTGAGTCATAGTGCTATTGGCTGTGAGCTCAATGATATCGATGAATCAATAATAAATATCAAGTAAGTGTCTTTCAAGAGAAAAATATACTAAACAAGGTGAGGTCTTGATCAGCCAATGAAACTGTTGTGACCAAAGGTTCTCACAAATAAGAATTGACTATATATTTTAAAATGATATAACTTCCTTGTGATGGCTGCTATTAAGGTACTGAGCAAATTTCATTACTCCCTGGACACCAAACACAAGCATACAGGCAGCTTATTACCAATTTTAACATTTCTTTCATGTCCAGTTTTGTTCAAGATCTGTGGTTATTGCCTATTATAGCTTTCTTACAGAAACAGCACAGAGATAAAATGAGTTATAATAAAATGTTTACAATAAAATTACCTATTTTAATTAAATAAAATACTGATGCCACTAGTTCTTTTGGCACAATACAGAAAGAGATTCTGCACAATGAACATGGTATATTCTGAATAGTGCTTATTAGAGTCAATAAGATATCCAAATTCTCTTTTGTATAGAAAACTAGTGAAAAATAAAAACTAAAGAGACTTTAGATTACTTTATTCTAAAACTAATTTGATGTGGGAATTATGAAGTATGTAGAACAATTGCTACAAACTAAAAAAAAGGATTAACTTTTTAATGCTCAAATAGTTACTGAGGTAAGGAAACAAAATGGGTCCATGTTGCCTGTGGGTGATGGGAAAAGAAGAGAAGTTAAAAAAAAAAAAAGAAAGAAAACCTGGAGGACATGACAGGATGAAGCACAATATGGGAGGAGAAGAAGAGAGGGAGTGAAAACATATTAGGAAGGAAGAAGGTGGGTAAGAAAACAGATTTTGGTAAGTCCAGGTAACAGGTTCTGGAAAACTGGGTCAGATGCCAGTCATAGGTTACTTGACCCTGAACTGCAGTGTTCAGGTGATGCATGTTTATAACTCTCTGGTTCTGCATTTTTGGAAACCCAGTTAAATGTTCAGTTGCTTTTAGAAAACCCATTATTTTGCTGTAATACAGTTCCGGAAATGGTGTCACAGAGAGTAGGTTGTCATAAAATGTAGTGGGCATGAAGGAAGATGACCTTAGTGATATCAATAAGATCTTCCTCAAAAGAAATACTGCTCAGTCCAACAATTTTGGGAAACATTTCAGAACACATTGCCTCTGGGAGACAGTATCTTGCTGCAGAGAGATATCCCACAGCAGAGAAACTGGTTAAACTTTGTTAAACTAGTACTCAGTGACTTACATGGAGCATGACTGAGTGGAAAAGAGGTATAATGCCTATAAAATATGCCACTGAACTACAGGATACAAAATTACCAACTTTTGAAGATATGCTATATATAAAATGATATTTCTGCTAGCCCTTTAATGTATTTTGAAACACCCAGAAGTGATGGATATACTATTTAAAGTTGTAATTGTAGGAATAATATAGAATAAATAAGAAAATTAAATAGCTTTTCTCTTTCTCTTATATGAAAAGTCTTAATTGCCATGATTAAGGCATCTCTTCTAAAGACAGGTTTTAAAATTTTCTTTTTAGAAGACTAAGGCATAGGATTTTTTTCTTTGATATTATATCTTTAAAAATTCACAGTGATAGCAATATTTGCATATTAATTATTAAATCCAGCAAACCCATGCTCTTCCTTCTACTATTCGTTATCCTCAGGTCACATCATTTAAACAGATGCAGTGATCTGACATTTCCCAGGTTTAACGTGTTCACACGACCGTTCTGGAACTACGGCAAGGAATGGTCTGAGCACCTGCCATCTGCTAAGCACAATGTACCATTTCTCATTTATTCCTCATGATACAAGTCAGTGAGTTAGGAGGTATCATTAGTCTCATTTTAAAGATGAAAAAAGTGAATCTTAGTTTAAATAACTCTCCCAAGGTCACAAACCTAGGAATTTAGGGGCATATATTCAAAATTGAGATGAATAAGAAAACTAAAAGCATGAATAAGGCATGCTTCTCTAAAAGGATTCAATGTATTCAAATACATGTTTTTTAACTGTCCTAAGTTACACTAAGAAATCTCAACTATCATCCCTTAGAGATTTATTTTTAAGCAAGGATCAGACAACATGTGCATTCTAGGAGAAAGAGTAAACCAACTAAATCATGTTAAGAAACTACAGTTTTAAATCTGAGAACCTATGATAAATAAATACACAAGTCAGCAAAATGAGTGTCTCACATGATCAGGTTCATCTTCAGCACTAACAAGTTATTTCTTCAGTTTTTGAAAATTACATCCAGATTTACTTTTACAGAGTCCAAACTAAATATGTCTGCATATTTGTGATTATTTTTAACTCTTGCTTTAAATACAAAGCAAAGTTTCAGAAATTTTTGGCATTTTTTTTTAAGTTCACACCATTAAAAACTACTTTTTGGAAAAAGTCTTTTACCCCCCAAGATAACACTGATTAGTGGAAACAGCATGCACCAAGGTCCAAATCATGAGTCAATTACTTACTGTGTGACTTAAGTCAAGATGTGTAACTTTTCAAGAGGCATTTGTGAGAAATGACATGTCTCTTTAAAATGGACTTAGTGGAGGGCTTGGCACAAAGTGTGAATACAATAAAAGTTAGTTCTGTACATGGCAATAAATATAACTTTCAGAAGTTAGAAACTTTTTTACTATGTTGTAATTTTATAATATGATTTTATATTTATAAATATAAAAGCAAAGTTTCAGAAATACTATTATTTCAGTAAGAGCATCTAAAAATAAAGACATTTTAGGTTATTATACCATATACCTAAGAGCAGCCAATATTCTCAAAGTTTTAAATGGAGATTAGAAATGATAATTGGGATTAGCATCCATGTTAGGAAATTTCAACTGGATCTGGTATAAGTATGACACAAATCAAGTTAATGTTATTGGAACAAATATCGATTCTGCTCTCAAGAATTACATTTTCTTAAAAAATATACATCTAGTAACTTAGGTTTTTATTTAGTATCAAATTTAGTGGTATAAAAACCATTACCTTCAGTAGAGTTTCCTATTCCAAACCTACCTTGGAAAGCTTATCGGCAATTATATTTTTCTAAATCACATATAATGTTAAAAACTGATAATCTATGACTTTGGTATCTCCCATACTCAGAGATGTTAACCAAATGTTCATAAAACAGTATCAAGAAACTTTTGGGGGTACAATACTTCACCAAATTTATTTCTGAACTAATAATTTGGGTAAACTTTGATCTGTTAAAGAAGCTCTAAGCAGGAACACAGGATTTCTGTGTAAGAATTGTAAGTTTGAGAGGAAGCAAAATCTTTACAATTGCTCATTTTAGAAAATAAAGAGATTGTGTTTATAGTAACTAAGGTTAGTCACAAAAGCAGGCTCTGCTTTAGAATAATTCCTTCTACCAGTCTAATATACTGACACTACCAGAAAGTTATTTCTTGCCTATTCCCCTCAAATGGTTACCATTTCTAAAATCATTCTAATATCTCATGAAACACAAGGCCATGTTTATCAGACTGAATTCTTCTTTGATGTCTGATTGACAGAACACTACTAAATCAAGTGTTTTGCTTGAGAATATAACTTGGAACATCATACCCTGAAAAGGATCACAAGAGAAGAGTCCAGGGAGCTATGGTGGTGGTAGGAGACAATGGTCACTTGGTAGATATGTAAGAATATCATAAAAGTGATGGAGATGAACCTAGATCAACACACAGAATCAATCAAAGTCAAATCCTCCAGTGGGCTATGTACCGTCACTGTAAGCCAATTCCTGGTTGTCACAGTCTCTCTATAGTGGTAGTATCCCTGAGTGAACTTTAATTGGAATGTCACTATTCCACAAAAGTGCCACTAAAATCTCAGCACGTGCTCCTTCTTTTTCCTTTCTTTCTGCCATTCTACCTTTGTCATATTCTTCTTCCCAAATCACAAGATAGCCAACAATACCCCCAAATACCTTTGGCTCTACTTGGTAAAACTTGTAACAAAGAAGCTGTAGATTCCATGCACTAGAGAAATCAGAGAGGGATGAGCACATGATGGTATTTTCTTTTATTTCACAGGGTTCACTGAAACCAAATGGATGATATCTTGTCTTTCAGACCTAGCAACTCATTGGCCATTAACTAGTGTAATAATTTATCTGAACACAGAAGGCTGAGGCCTGGCCAAGTCACATCATTTGATCAAGATCACATGGACAGATGTTAGCCAATATTTGGAATAATATTAGACTGTCTGAAAACTGAAATTAAATATATTTACATATATTGAAATAAATTAAGTGCCTAGTATAGCAGATGTTGAAGGACTTTCTCGTATAAAAAACTCTAGTTAAAACAGAACAGGGGCACCTGGGTTGCTCAGTCAGTTAAGCATCTGATTCATGGTTTTGGTTCAGGTCAAAATCTCATGGTTTGGGAGTTTGGGCTCCACATTGGGTTCTGCACTGACAGCATGGAGCCTGTTTGGGATCCTTTCTCTCCCTCCCTCTACCCCTCCCCTTGTCATCCTCTCTCACTCTCAAAATAAATATATACACTCAAAAAATGATTATAAAAAATAGACAATAAAATGAGGGTTACCATATAAGAACAGAGGTATGAAAATAATATGTGTTGTCTGTTCTTGCTAATTTTGTTAAATGTTTATGGAAGGTAGAACAGTAGAGGGTCTTACAACTTGGTTTTACTGGGACAAAATCTCCTAAGAAATATAAAAATAATATATCATTGGGTTCCATTTTTTGCTGCAGTATAATAAAAAAGGAACATAAAAAGCCATCTGTTTTGCAATTATATCTTCTGTTAGGGTCCCAGTCTACTTTGAGGCCCTTTAGGGGTACCTGAAGGCATGTGTGCAGTGCCAAGACTTGTGATGGCTTAATTCGTGTTAGAGCTTTCAGCCTGGGATGAGGGATCATACTCTCAAAGTCTTAATGTACTCTGGCAATTAAATTGTGATTTTTACTATGTGCTATTTCATAACTCTCATTCATAGTCATTAGAAAATGTTGTAGGGAGCAAGGCTATAATGTATTTCTAAAATTACTGAAGGAAAAGGAGAGCTAAAAAGTAGGAGGAGGACCCTAAAGCTTGCTTGTTCCCTCGAACTCAGCTAGATAAATTCTAAATACCCAAGAAATTGATCTGAGGACTGACAAAACTGCACAACTAGAGCGACAGAGAAGAGGGGAATCATAGAAGGCAGGAGGTACAGAGATATGAGTTGGGAGTGAAGCAGATCATGGGTGCTGCAGAAGGGAGGGATCCCTGGTCATGGAGAAAGGTGAAAGAGAGAGAGAGGAGTGCACAGGGGATTGCATAAGGAGAATGTTTCCCCAAAGCCACTGACTGGGAAAATGGGAGGGGCTGATTTTCCTAAGTTTTTACAACCAAAGACTGGAGTTTCAGAGGTCCATGGTGTGGCAGGTGTGGAACCCAGTGGATGCTGCAAGGCTCTTGTGGAGAATGAGGGCAGATAGTCGAGGGGCAGATGGCAGTGCAGTCTGAGGATCTCCTGGGACACATTGGTAGAGACAGTTCTCCCTTCTTGGAGCACATCTGAGAGAGGTGGCATTACCTCTATGGGCACAAAGGAGCTGGCAGGAACCATTTCTCTCCCCCAGCCCTCAGCATAAACTAACTTCAGCAATCAGCACAGTGCCAACAATGGCGGTGTAAACTACCAACACCAGGTCCTCCTCCACCCCCACACTCTGCAGGGACTGCTTTGCTCAGGCAAGTGGGTCTGAGACCCAGTGCAGCATGTCTCTCCCACAGAAGACCAGCAACAGGCCTCCCCCTCCAACCCCTTCCACACACCAAGTCTACTGACCATAGAGTTCTGCAAAGTTTCAACTCTAGTATAAAATGGCATCAGGTCTCTTTTAACAAGCAGACCAGAGTACACCTAGTTAAAGCTCGCCACACTCTGGACAACACTGAAACACTCCCCAGTGCAGATAAGGAGAAACTATGCAGAGGACTGACCTGAGGGAAACAGCAGCCAAAACACAGCAGCAGAGTGCACATAGCATACACTAGAGATACTTCCTACAGCACCAGGCCCTTGACAGTATGTGACCTCTTCTTTATAAAGCCATTACTCTCAGGAGCAGGAAACATAACAAGCTTCCCTAAGACACAGAAGAAGAAGACAGAGACTTAGACAAAATGCCAAGATGGAGGAATTTATCTCCCAAAAAAGAAAAAGAAAATGTCACAGGCAGGGGTCTAATTGAAACACATAAAAGTAATATGCTTGATCCAGAATGTAAAGCAATAATCATAAGCATACTAGCTGTGCTTGAGAAAAACACAGAAGAATCCAGAGAGTCCCTTACCACAGAGATAAAAGACTTAAAAAACTAGTCAGGCCAAAAAAAAAAAAAAAAAAAAAAAAAAAAAAAAAAAAAAAAAAAAAGTGCTACAACTGAGATGTGAAACCAATTGGATGTAATGACCACAAGGATGGAAGAAGCAGAGGAATGAATACGTGACATAGAAGATAAAATTATGGAAAATAATGATGCTGAAAAAAAGAAGAAACATACTGGATCCCAAATGCAGACTTACAGAACTGACTCCATAAACATTCATATGATAGAAGTCCCAGAAGAAGAGAGGCAAAAAGGGGCAGAGATTCATTTAAGCAAATTACAGCTGAAAACTTCCCTAACCTGAGGAAGGAAACAGACATCCAAATCCAGGAGGCACAGAGAACTCCTAAGAAAATCAACAAAAGCAGGCCAACACCTAGACATACCTTAGTAAAATTTGCAAAATACAGAAAAAAAAAATCCTAAAAGCAGCAAGAAATACATAACTTACAAGGGAAGACAAATAAGGTTAGCTTGGCAAGTCAAAAGGGAGCTTAATTCAATTATGCTGAATGGGAAAAATATGTAGTCAAGAATACTCTTTCCAGCAAGGCTGTCATTTCAGGGTAGTAAAAGAAATGAAAAGAGTTTCCCAAATAAAAAAATTACTGAGAACATTTTAAATGTAGATGTAAGTGCAAACAGATTTGTGATATTTCTCCTTCAGCAAATGCACTTTGGTACCTCCACTGTAAACCAGCCCTTCATATGAAAATATGTCTTTGTTATAACACAAGAATAATAATAAACAGCTACCTGAGTTCTTACTTTGTGATATAGATAAAAAGTCAACTGTTATATTTAATCCTTTTAATACCCATCTATATCTCTATATGACATGAATTATTATGATAAAAATGAGGAAATGGAGGTATAGAGAAATTAGGACCTTGCCCAGAGTTACCAATCAGTAAGTGGCAGATCCTATCTGATAGTGCTTGTAACTACTAAAAAGTTACTTATATTTATAAAATAAAGTTATTACTAAAGTTTTCCAGGACTCTGTAATCACCAGTCCTGGCTCAGGAGAGAAAGTAATCAAGTTGATGTGACCATGGGACATATAAATTCCAATACGATGAAGGTGAGTGATATATTTAGCCTAGTCATTGCCATAGAGCTGAGAAGAAGCAAGGAACTAAGGTTCAATAATAATCATACACAGTAAGGAATACATGACCCCTGAGCTTCTTGCCAGAAACTGTTCCTCCCACACCTCCCTTGTCTCAGTGAAGCAGAGACAGAACTTGGGTCGAAACCCAAATGTTATTAGACCTCCAAAGTCTAGATCCTTTCCACTACAACAAACTGTCTGCAAGGCAAAATCATTTTTCTTCTCCATATCTGAATAGATACTGGCTACTTCAATAGTGATTTTTATCCATTTGAGTGACAGCAAATTATGCTATGACCTTATAGTCATTATGCAGGTATAATAAACCTATTTCCTGCATTTAGTATTTATGACATTCTGTGATAAAACCCATTTTTTACTTAATAGGGGATAAATATAAATTTATTTTTTATTCATGACGCCAAGATCACCAGACTTTTCTTTTGTATTTTCATAAATACTGAGCCCATCAATTCCAACAAGTAAGCCTATTTTTATAGTTATATGAGAGAGGTATAAACTTTTCAACAGAACATTGTTTTGACTTACAGTTACAATGGTACTTCAAATAGCCAAACTTTATAAATCAAAATATGTACCTGTGAAGGTACAGGAAATTAGTATTTCTAAGCTAACTTAGAATGTAAACATTTGAAAGCCAAAATAAAAGAATTTGGGAGGCAATACTAATGAAATAAATATATAAAATTAAAGAAAATTTGAGTGCCTGACTCCTGGGTCAGTGTAGTTGCTGGACTATAAAATATATATTAACTTCAATTTTAAGATTTAATTAACAAAGTATTTAAAGTGGAACAGTTCAAATATTTTCTGAAACTTCATTACTATACTTACTCAGTTGGTAAAGTACTAAATGCTTTAAGACTATAGAAGCTAGAAATTATATTTGGCAAACTAAACATGCATGATCCCTAAGAATCTTTGTTAAAGTGGACTATTTAAGTTCAAGAAAAAATTTTAAAGTATGAACAGGGGAGTCTGAATGGCTCAGCTGGTTAAGCCCGTGACTCTTGATTTTAGCTCAGGTCATAATCTCACAGTTCATGTGTTTAAGCTCCACATCTCTCTCTCTCTCTATTCCTCCTGTGCTCTCTCTCTCAAAATAAATAAACTTTACATATAAAAAATATAAACAATATGAAAAGGCAGTTTTCCCACAATCTTTAAGAGTAAAGAAGAGGAGCACTTGGGTGGCTCAGCTGGTTGAACACCAGCTGACTCGATTTCAGCTCAGGTCATGATCTCACAATCATGAGATCCAGCCCATGGCAGGCTCTGTGCTATCAGGGCCTGCTTGGATTCTCTCTCTCCCTCTCACTCTGTTCCTATCTGACTCATGCATGCACATGTGAACATACTCTGTCTCAAAAAAAAAAAGGGATAAGAAAAAAAGAAAAAAGAGTCAAGAAGAATTTTGCTTATTCTATTTACTTCCTGAGGAAAATCTAATTAAATAATTAAATCCCTACATGATATGCAAAAATAGGTGCACCTTTTTGTGATATTTTAGTAATAGGCATTTATTAAGTAATAGATACTTTCTTTTGTAGCAAAATTTTAATACAGAGGTTAATTATTCACTGTACACATACTGCTATTATTCCAAAGTGCCATACTTTATTCCTTATATTATCTTTAGTTTCTATTCTCTTTAAAGAGGTATTATATGCTCCTCTGCATTCGGTTGGGGAAGTTTTGGACTTCAAATAATCTATGAAGTATTGCATTGTTTGGGGGCATTCAGTATTATTGGAGAAGACAGATGCTAAGTTTGAGATGTGTGCTATGACATTTTGGGGCAAACATCATGGTATTTATTGTAAATAAGATTAGTGATGTTGACTAGTGTGGTATTCTACTTGACAATATTCTATTTAAAGAACTGGGCTCAGCCCTAGTCCCTGTCCTTTACTAGTGGTACCAGATGAAGGTGGGTGTGATCTGTCAGTCAGTAGACAGATTGAGGAAAGCTATACACCTAGCCTAGAGCACATGAATAAATATAAATGGCTCAAATGTAAGGCAAAGCAACTAAAGCAATTAACTGTTAAAAAAAATCCCAAAACACTTTCCAAATTAAACTTAGTTTTTATGTTTAAATAAATTTATTTACATTCACTAGTACATCTGATTTCTACAATGTGTTTACATTTCATCAACTCCTGTATTTTCAGAGTAAAAAGAAAAGCTCAAGCTCTGCTAATCCAGCAGTTACCTTGGCAAATTCGCTTGTAGAACTATCACCCAATGGAATAAAATGGGTCAAAAAATATGGCCAAGGATTACTCCAGTGATAGCTAAAACCTACCCCCTGCCTCAACGAGTTGCAAAGTGGGGGCAAAGTAGCAGTGCGGTAATATGTCACTATTTAGATCGAAAGGGGCTTTCCAGGGAATGGGACTGGAACAGCACACGTACTTAGCCACTGAGAAAAGTGGATTTTTAAAGAAACAGTTTAACTGAAATGTAACATACTACAGGAAAATTCAGAAATTTTAAGTTAGATGTATTTTCACAAAGCAAACATAACTGTCTAATAACTTCCTAAGACCAAGAAGAACCCCTCTCATCCCTTCCCTGAAAGGCTAAAATTATTTTGGCCTCTAGCATCACAGACTAGTTTCACCTGGGTTTGAATTTTGTATAAACAGACTACATCCCGTGAAGTGGTGTCTGGTTTCTTCGGTGTACCAGTATGCTTACTGGGCTCCATCCGTGCTGCTGTGCACAGCACTGATTCATTCTTTCTCACTGCAGTAGAGATTTCCATTGTAGAAATAAATCACAGTTTAGTCCTCTGTCAAGGGATTGAGAGACTTTGGGCTTGTTTTCAGTGGCTGTTACAAATAGAGCTGCTCTGAACACTTCCGGCTTGGAGCGGAGCTGCTGTATTCCGTGACTGCCTGCCAGTTGATTCCTCTGCCTTCCCATCTTACCTCTTCCCTTGCATATCCATCTTATACATTACTGCTGGAGAAAATCTTTCTTAAGCAGAAATTTGACTCCACATTCCGCTCAGAATCTTCCAAAGGCTCTAGACTGTGTTCGAATCCAAGAAATCCGAAAAATCCATAAAATCCAAACTCCTCCCCAGGTCACTGATGTACTACTTCCTCATCCTCTTACAGTTCCCCAGTTGTTGTCTACCAGATGCTGAGACATTTTGGTTCTTTGAATATATCACTCCCTCAAGCATCTCTGCGCAGCATATGCTCTTCTTCCTTCTTGGAAAATGCTTTTGACGCTAGTACATCTTTCTCTAAGTCTCTTGGCTCCTCTTCTGTCTGATCTGAAGGTGGCCACTCTCTGTGCTTCTAATAAGCATTATGTTTTTGCTTCATCGTGGCAACTCTCAGAGTGCCTATCTGCTTAACTCTTCTGATTCCTGTACTACCTCTTGAGTTCTTCAGCACAGTGGCTGATATGTAGTGGGTGCACCATATGTGTTTGCGGAGTAACTCAGGAGCTAATTGTACAGGACAGAAACTGACAGTTTACATTTAACTGGGGGAACTAAAGCATAGTACTAATGAGAAAGTGTCAGTGTGAATCCAGAGGTGACAAAATCATCATTGAGGTCTTTTAAGCTCAGGAAAGCCCTGACTTAAACTCTTGGAATAAATGGTAAATCTTACCATTAATGATGCTGCTATGAATATTACCCTACATTATAAAATTCCTAAATAGGAGCGCTTAGGTGGCTCAGTCGGTTGAGCATTCAACTTCAGCTCAGGTCGAGAGGTGGAGTCCCACACCAGGCTCTGTGCCTACAGCTTGGAGCCTGGAGCCTGCTTCAGATTCTGTCTCTCTCTCTCTGCCCCTCCCCCACTCACACTGTTTCTGAAAAATGAATAAACGTCAAAAAAATAAAAAGAATTCCTAAATATTGTATACCTCAAGGTAATATCTATAAAAGGAACACTACTATTTTAATCTACAATTTGTGGTTTCCAAGTAATCTTAAATATTTAATTGAAATAATTTTATGGCTATTAATTTTTAAATGGTCAGTGAAAGGAAGTGTGCAAGTAAAAGAGCAGATAGAAAAATAACTGCAAAAAGAATGCCTAATGTTTAGAAACAGAAAAAATACCAGTGTAGTATAAAATTCTGCTGACAGGACTCTTTCTCAACCCCTTATCACTTTAAGCAAAACTTTTCCCTCCCTAAAAACAAATTAATCAAAATAGGCCAAAAGTCTCCACTTAAAAAGAAAGACATGCTCCACCTTACACACCCAGAGGATTTTAATAGAAAGAATGTAAGGAATTTAATGAAATCAAAACAAAGGAATTGATAAAGTAAACAGTACAGACTTCTCAAGCCATTTTCAGATTCTGGTTTACAAATTACCTATCTAAATAACTTCACAATTATGAAGACAAATAGACCCATAGATAGACTCGTGATTAATATTCTTTTCCATTTCAAAGCTTGGAAATACACAGAGTGAACACAATGTAGGGTATTTTCAAACTGTTCCTTCAAATATGTTGTTTTCTCTGTAAACAAGTTCTTAAATTGCTATGTTTAGCTCATTTAGGTGGGGTAAAGATAAACTAACCTTTTGTGTAACTATATTATTTCATAAGACAATTAAACATGTACCTCATTTTATTTTTAAAACTAGACCCAAAAAGTTCCATAAATTTACAGTAACTAGCAATTCATATTCTCAATATTGTTTTGCCATAACAAAAAGTTATTTAGTTTCAGATATTTTAACTTGTAAGAGCAATATTTCTGTAGAGCTGTTCAGCAAAACTAGAAATCTGCATCTGGAACAACATTATAGTATCAGAGAGGTGACACAAAGCTGTAAAACACACTCAGGTTGGACTCTATGCCCTTAAATAGTATCTCCTTAGCATTAACATACAAATTTATATCAGGCTGTCCTGTGCTTCCATTGTAAGACTAATCTAGATATGCACATTAGTATTTTAATGTATCTATCTATGTATATATGTGTGTATACATATTTATACACATATACATGCATTCTATCTAATTTTTAACTGTATGTATATATATTTAAAAATTAAAAAAAATTTTTTTTAATTTATTTTTGAGACAGCCCAAGCAGGGGAGGGTCGGAGAGAGAGGGAAGTACAAATCTGAAGCAGCTCCAGGCTCTGAGCTAACTGTCAGCACAGAGCCCAATGCAGGGCTTGAAGCCATGAACCGTGAGATCATGACCTGAGCCCAAGTCGGACACTCAACCGACTGAGCCCCCCAGGCGCCCTTATTTTAAATTTTTTAACATTTATTTTTGAGACAGGAGGACAAGCGTACACAAGCACAAGTAGGGGAGGGGGAGAGAGAGGGAGACAGAGGATCTGAAGCAAGTTCCGCTCTGTCAGAGGAGAGCCTGATGTGGGGTCTGAACTCATGAACCATGAGATCATGACCTGAGCTGAAATCAAGAGTCAGCTGCTTAACTGACTGAGCCACATAGGTGCTCCTCCTTAACTATATTTTAAACCAGAAATCAGAATTCCTTTCCTTTATAATGGCTAATGTTGTGAACAATGTGCAGGCTCATTATATTAATAACAAGTGTTTAAGTTCTATAGCCATCCAATGTTAAAGCCAGGAGATCGATGCATTGCTGATTGCCTAAATTTCCACAAATCCATAATGATATTAATCCAACTGAGTTCCCAGAGAAGTAAAAGAGTATAGACTTCTGAGGAACAAACTAAACAATGAAATACTCTAAAAGCTGTACATATGAAAACAAATGTACGAAATGACAAAAAAAAAACCCCTCATGACCTGTGTTTTAATGTGATCGTAAGCAACATATTCAGGGGAAAATACAGATTAAATGAATTATTAAATATTATACTATGAAGAAAATCAGAGACTAAAATCTACATATAAAATATTAATATATTAAATTCATATTAGTTCTATATAAATATATTCTGTGCTCAGAAAACAATAAAAAGTCTCAGTCTAATAAAGAGGCACCAGTTACCTTCCTAATAAAATGGGAATCAAGGATTCAAGGCCTAACATATTTACTATTTAAAAGCTAGTAGATTTAATGTATAAAACCTGCAAAGGTGGGGGGAAGGGCAGAGACAGGGAACAGAGAAGGGCATTCAGGAGGTTTCAGCACAGTAGCATGGGACAGAAGTTAGGTATCTATCTATAGCTAGTTAACTAAAACATTAATAGAAGTTTAACTTGAACTTTTGGAAACTTTTTAAATGAAATCTTTACATTTTTAAAACTCAAATCCAAGGAACCAATTATTTGTGCCTAGCTACTGAATCAGAAATCCTATGTTAAGTAGATAAGATAATTTCCTTTTTTAAGAATCAAGAACATGGGATGCCTGGGTGGCTTAGTCAGTTAGGTGTCTGACTTTGGCTCAGGTCAATGTCTGGTGGTTCGTGGGTTTGAGCCCCGCATCCAACTCTGTGCTGACAGCTAGCTCAGAGCCTGGAGCCTGTCTTCAGATTCTGTGTCTCCCTTTCTCTCTGACCCTCCCTTGCTCGTGTTGTCTCTCTCTGTCTCTCAAAAATAAATAAAAGAATATTAAAAAAAATCAAGAACACTAATATATTTAAAGTTATGATTAAACAACAACTATAAAAGCAAAATGATTGGTATTATTACCAAAATCACGGCAAAAAGCCATTCTTCAAATGAATCAAATACTCAAATTTGTGGAGAGGATGATCAAAGTCAAGAAAATGAAATAAGATTTAATTTTAAATACATGATATGTTGACAAGTGCTAGATAATTTATGAAGTTAGGCAAGAAGTTATCATTTTATACTCTATAAAATCTATATTCTCTAATTATAGCTCTATAATTTATAATTTAAAATACTATCATTTTATAATATTCCCCTTCTCACTACCAAAAAGAAAACAAAACACCAAACAGTTGAGGCTAATAGATCAGTTCAAGAGTTAAGGTAAAAGAGTTAGGTAAAAAACTCAGGTCTCTAATCTTCAGTCCTCTCACACTCAGCCTCAACAGAGTCTAGAGTGAAATTAGGACTATACCCACTCAGACCCCTAACAGTCTCCTAGATTTATTACAAGTGAACTATAAGCAGCAGATAAACAAAGAGGCCATCTTCCACCTGCCTAAGCAAAACCAAGGAATGGAGATTGTTTTATCTACTTAACAAAACTAATTCTTCCAGTGATTTCTTTAGAGATGCCATGAAAGTCACCTTAAGAATTCACCTTCTGGGCCGCCTGGGTGGCTCAGTCAGTTTAGCATCTGGGTGGCTCAGTCAGTTTAGCATCCGACCTTGGCTCAGGTCATGATCTCACAGTTCGTGGGTTCGAGCTCCGTGTCAGGCTCTGTGCTGACAGCTAGCTCAGAGCCTGGAGCCTGTCTTCAGATTCTGTGTTTCCCTCTCTCTCTGAGCCTCCCCTGCTCACACTCTCTCTCTCTCTCTCACTCTCTCACTCACTCTCTCAAAAAAAAAAAAGTAAATAAATAAATAAAAACATTAAAAAAAAATAAAGAATTCACCTTCTGAGCCTGACCACAAACAGTATGTTAAATTTCATGAGAGGAGGAGCCTCGTAGAAGCCCACAGCTTTGGATCAGTTCATCGCCCAATCACAAGAAATACCCAAGAGAGCCATATACCTTCCAGTTATGATTCTGATGCTTCACATTGTAAGTGCCAGCAGAATATATATAATATATTCTTATTTCTATATACATAGATTTATGTAGAATATATTTATAGATATATATATTTAAAAAGACAACTCAAAAACAAACTTGAAAAATATAAACATCTTCTAGAAAAAAAAGAAAAAGTCCTACAATTATGTAGGAAGAATAAACATCTGTGACTGTTCCACAAAGCTCTAAGAAGAAAGGACTGACACAGACCTGAGTGACAGGAAGGATCTGTCTTTGAAAACAAAGGAGTAATTTATCAGGCCAATAAATTCATTGTGAAGAAACTGAAGTCAAATTAAATAAAACCAACAAGAGACAAAGCAATGTCCTAGTTTTGTGCACTGGGAGCTGAGGCTTCACTAAGCACTAATTATATCTGGTTGGAAACGAAGCAAATTAAACATGCTACCTTTTAAATGCTGTTTTTTTTTTTTAACAAGAATTTTAAAGAATAAAGCATTTTGAATTATTTTCCCAAATTAATCTTGGGAGTTAAAGAGTAGGTTATAGAAGTGATTTTTTTCCAATGTGCCCTTGGTAACAATAATGAAGGTGTACTCTGAAGATACACTTGACAGCCAAATATCTAGTTCTGTATTTCTGTGCTTTCCAACATGCTCAGATGCTGGGGCTCTAAATGCAGAGTATAAGGTAAGTATACAGGATCTGTGGTGCTTGTAATTGATTGAGAAAGTAAAATACTTTTTAGGAAACGTATGGAAGATTATTTTCCTTTAGGAAACTATCAAAACCACATTATTTCAGCTTATTTATCTTTGTGGTCTTTACTGTTTTGTTTTGTTTTTCACTTCTAGTCAGTTCTATTTCCAAAGCAGCTGAGATGTTCTCCTTTGAGACTGATCTTGAAACAAACTTTCACTCTAAAAAGCAGGTATAAAACAGCAGAGAAAACACTACAAAGAGAACAAACTATTTTATTACAGTGGCATTAGTTCACCAAAGCATATACACCACATACAACCTGTGTGCCAAATCCAGAGGTTCACAATCACAATCCAATATGATAACTGATGCTGGAGGTATATACAACATAAAAAGACAATACACTACAGAGCAGGTAAGATCCTAAGCATATACACGTCACAAGCATTCAAGCTCAGTCCCAGAATTGAGCCAGGCTTGGTTTAATACATATTTGCTTCTCTCTCTCTTTTTTAAAGAAAAAAAAAAAAACACCAACTTTAAATTGCTTCACACTCAGGATGGCTGGAAGATTATTTTCCTTTAGACTGACTCTCGGGCAATAAGCATGTTGTGGTGACCTTCAGAAACCAGCTCTTGGTTTCAGGACCCTGCCGCCCCTCTGAAGCTCTTTCCCCTGCATCCCATTGGTGTATCTCTTTGTATGTATGAATATGGGTGTGCACACATCTCCCTCCTCCAATGTAGAAGGGCCCACTGAAGTAGTCATGGCGGTCCACCAGTCATAAAAAGGCTGTCCATGCTATGAAATATATTTACTTTTGAAAAGTTACCTAAATTTAGTGCTAATCTGAATAAACTACAAGTGCTAAGTCTAATAAAACTTTCAGTCTTAAAAGTCTAGTAAAATCAAGCAAGAAAATTATTAATAAAATACAATTTGGTCACAAAAGTTTACATTAAATTTTTTTTAATGTTTATTTATTTTTGAGACACAGAGAGAGAGAGTGTGAACAAGGGAGGGGAAGAGAGAGAGGGAGACACAGAATCTGAAACAGGCTCCAGGGTCTGAGTCGTCAGCACAGAACCCGATGTGGGGCTCAAACCCACGAACCACAAGATCATGACCTGAGCCGAAGTCGGATCCTTAACTCACTAAGCCATCCAGGTGCCCCAGGTCACAAAATTTTAAAAAATGGGATGAAAATTTTGACAAAAGGAAGAATAAAATGGGATACTGGGAGTAAAAAATTTTAATCCCTACACTATTTCTTAAACTACTTCCAAAAAGTATATAAAATATAAAAACTATATAAAATTACAAGCAATTTTAAATTTATTTGTAGAGAGTTCACTTTTGTAAAAGTATACAAAAGAGGAAAAGGAGTTGGCACTGGCAGTGATCCATTGAGGAAAAGCATTTTATCACTGATATTATTTGATTTGAGACATTGAAATGGTTTCTTGTCTTTGTTTCCTTCTTATTTTGCTGCCTATTAAAAGGAGGGGATTGAACAAACTGGGGAAAAACAGTGCTAGGCTAAAGTGAATTCTGTATCTCTTAACTAGTCTGTTTAGTTTGCTGTACTTCAAAGCTATATTCACAACTCATTGAAATCTAGATGCTTTATCACTAGGTTTGACTGTTTCTCCCCTTTTGTTTTAGCATAGTCTCCCATCTACTTTCCTGTAGTACTTCTTTAGTAGAAGTTTTATGCATCAGAAGGATATAGATCCAAAGCCCTTGAAAGGATCTACAGATCATTTTAGGTCAGGGACTCTACATTTGGGCTCCAGCCCTAATTCCAGAGAAACAGGACACACATCTTTCATGAACACAGTAGCCAACTGGAAAAGTCATAGCAATGGCTTGGGTAGGGGCAGAAGGGAAGATATGTCAGTTCACAGGAGCAAGGTGAAATACTCCCGTGCCCTATCTAGGATTTTATCACTCTTAATGATTTCTGAAATTAAAACTCTTTTTTAAAAGTAGAAGTGATCAAACAAATAATATTCTTAGAAAAAAAAAACTCATTCTTTTTTTTTTCCTTTTTCTGGCAGGCTAAGTAACCCTTAGTCCTTATACTCCAGCATTTACTATCCATATTTCAAACACTGTAAAACTTCCTGCTTCCTACTTCCTTACAAAACGCAGGGGTGAAGACGGAGAAAATCAAACAAGGATGGGATAAGGTCCAAATACAGAAAAATTATTTATTAATTATCTCTTCCATATAATCTACCTATTAAAATCTATAACATTAATTCTTAATTGTTTTTAAAATCCATCTATCTAAAAAATACCACGTAGCAGACTTATAAGCTGTAGAGTTCTTCCAACTGGTTTGTGGCAGATTGCTTTCACCTTTCTGGATATTTTCTTTTTATTGCAACACTTGGTTTTAATTTTTTTAATGTTTATTTTTGAGAGAGAGAGAGAGAGTGAGAGAGTGAGAGTGGGAGAATGGCAGAGAGTGAGGGAGACACAGAATCTGAAGCAGGCTCTAGGCTCTGAGCTGTCAACACAGAGCCTGACACAGGGTTCCAACCCACGAACCATGAGATCATGACCTGAGCTAATGTTGGAATGTTTAACAAACTGAGCCACCCAGGTGCCCCTAATTTCTTTGTGCATTAGCTGCTATGAAATATATCTTATTTTTGAGATTTATGAAGATTACTTCAGTATTTCCCTATAAACTTTAATGGGCTCTTTCCCAACTGTCCAATACCACTGATAAAAATTACTAACTTTTAGAGGCAAGGTTAATAACTTCTTTTCTAGGCTGTACTAAGGCACTGATCCCTCTTCTGTGGACATTATCTATCTAGTTTTACTCTTGCATAGTTAAGCTGTGTGGTCTAAGGAAAGTCAGTCCCTATCTTTACAGCTGGCTAAGAATAATATCAACTGGGCTATAACTTATTTATGCACTTAACATTTCTTTTTCAAGAAATTCATAACCATCCATTACTTCATTCCTCTAACCATAACCAGTCTGAACAGCAAATATCATGGCAACTTCTTCATTTTAGCTTTTGTCCTCAGCTTAAATCCACCCAAAAGCAACCTAGTTCGTTACTCCATTTATTTATCCACTCAACAGTACTATACCCCTGGGATATCCCTGGAATAAGTATATCCATGAATGTTCTTCACTGACTTTAGGATAAAGTTCCTACCATTGTCCTCCTCAGTCCAGCCCATTCCTCAACTATGCTTCCCTTTGTGAGGAAGCCACATCTCTGTGCCCCACTATGTACTGTTTTCTCTGCTTAGAACATCCTCCTCCTTCTTACCCACTTGACCAGGCAGGCCTGCCCCGAGGTATCTGCTGATCTCAGTTTGATAAGATGGTGGTGGAAAAGACACATCAGCAGATGCTAAGAGCTTCCTCTATGCCAGGCACATATACTAACTGAAAATATCACAAAATGTTACTATCATCCTCATTTGTAAAATGGTTTTGAAAGGTTAATTAACTAGATACAATACAACTAGTACAACATGAGGCAGGGATTTGAATTGAGTCAAACTCCAGTCCTTGCTCTTAATCTTTACCCAGAAGGTGGGAAAGCCCACGGGGACCAGGCAGGTTTGCACTTTAAATACAAAGAAACAATTTGCCATCCACAAAGAAATAGGCTTTAAAAAAAAACACACATGGTCATAGTTTTCTTTCTGTGAAGATTATTTTACTCATCTTATGTCTATCATAAAAAAAATCAATAGCCCTTCAAGTTATTTTCCTTCCAAAATAAAAACCTAGATAATTATATTAATGTCATTTTTATACATAAATCATTTATACTCTTGAAAATTAGAATGTGCTTTAGGATGAAAGAGTGAGATAATAACCTTACTATGTATGAAGGAAGAATATAGTGGAAAAGTATAAAAAGATATAGAATAGTCACTTTCTATTGTAAAAATAAAAAATGCTGCAAACAATTTGGTATCTGTTGTGATCTAAAAGATCACAAGTTTTACTTAGAACTTCAATATTTGCATGAGCAGATATCAAATTCTTTTGATCAAAGAAGCTCCAACAAATTCTATAATGGCTTGAAAGGTGAACCACATTATTATGGGAAGAATTTGATCTCTAACTGATCCTCAGTCTCATTACAGAGTATCTGGAGTCAAACTGAACTCATTAGCAACATTTACATTGTCCTTACTTTTCCCCCCAGCATATGTGCTGCCAAAGTGAGCACAACACTGTTCTTACTCTTTGCCTTAGAGGAAAAGTCACAATTCAAGGATGGTTGAAGTATATGATACATGTATTTAGTTCCTATCACATGTGTGGTTTAAAATAAATTCATACACATAAATTGCTCTCTGTAGTATATCTATGGGTAAGAAGCTTCTTTGACTGATTATGTAATGCTTTAGGTAGTAAAAGATCCCAGATGTTTACCCTAACAGCTTTTGTAGACACGTGAGATTAATGTTAGACACGTAATGACTGGTTTTGGAACAGGGCCAAAGTGTACACATATGCTGTTTAATTATGTTGGCACCGCAGGCATTTCAAATATCAACAGAATTTCTCAGTTGATATTCCCATTACTAATCCTGCTTTAAATAACTATAGAGGGGTAAAGAAAACAGGGCATTTCACAAGTTAATGAAGTCTATCTAACTCCTTTGACTTTTAATAGACTTAGAAGTTTTATGGATTTAAAAATATCTTAGGCAATAAAGTGCAGGTAAATAAGATACAAAAATTTCCAGGAAATATTTTCTTCAAAACTCTTTGGTGCATACAAGTGTAGCAATGTCCAAATCCTTTTTTGTTATTGTCCTCCCTTCTAAAATTCCATGTTTCCCAAGCGAACCTTTGATTAAGCCATGAAGTTTCCCATGAGTCCCGGAACTTGACTTTGGGATACACTTTTCTACACCAAACACTGCTAGAAGTTTGTTTTGAATGAACATTCCAAAGTTCCTTACCTAGATGATTTTGAGAAACCTACTGAGAATCTAACAGCATACAGACATAGATTTGTTTTTATATTTAATGACTCAAATCTCTCCTACTCCTTTTTAGGAAAAATTAAGCAACAATATACATATTTCCACAAATTTTCTAAAAAGACATTTAAAAGTTTTTTTTAATGTTTATTTATTTTTGAAAGGTGGGGGGGCTGTTGGCACAGAGCCTGATGCGGGGCTCGAACTCACAAACTATGAGATCATGACCTGAGGTGAAGTCAGACACTTCCTTAACTGACTGAGCCACCAGGTGCCCCACATTTAAAAGTTTTATATGTGAAAATAAATGAGTAAACCACCACAAAAATAGATGAGCTGGGCCAATAAAGCTACAGACTATCTTAAGAGGAAGGATCTTCTCCAGAGGGAGCATGCTCAATGGAAAAATTCCTAAATCCAGAAGTTTTCCAGCCATAAAATTTCCAAACTTCCCCAAATCGTATGTTTGTCACTATATCTGCCAGGATATGGGAAGTTTCCTTTCTATGCTGAAGGCTGCTGATATCATGCACATAAATTTGAACTAAACACACAGAAATGTACATATCATTAAAATAGCATGTGACAATGAGAAACAAGATATTTTGGTAAATTTATTTGGAATGCATTTATAAGGAAAACATAGAGGTCAGATCTGACCACTGAAGCATCTTTTCAGACTTCCTGAATTTCTCTGAATAAGAAGTATTTTCAATACTGATGGGAATAGTTGTGGCTTTACATGTAGAGTTGATATTGAAACCTCTATTAAACCCTCTTTTCTCAAGGTCTCCATCCTGACTCTGATCACCTGACTCCACTTAACAAGCCACTTTCAGAAGCAGACACTTGTTTTCCAGTCCTCTATTTTAAAATCTCTCAATCAACTGTCATTTTCACTGCCAATAGTTCAAAACCCTTATTATTACAGAAAATATCTGTATTTTACATGATCATTTCCATGATACTGATATTTTGCAAAAACATATTTGTGATTAGTGAGTAATTAGTATGTTCTTCCTATAACCAATTATAGAGTATCTGTATCGTTTTATTACTATAGGACACTGAAATACTATGTTCTGATAGGAAATACACCAAAATCATGTTTGTCTCAGATTATCAATAGAATAGTGGTTAATGGTCTGAGAATAATTAAGTATAGTCTGGCCTTTGATAGTATTGATTTCTTTATGCCATAGTTTGGATATATTTTGTGACACACAATTAACCTTGAAAGCTTACTATTGGTCTGTATAGTATGTGTAAAAAAACATGCTTTTTGAATCCTTTGCTTCAGACATTAAACTGGGACTGCTTATTAGTTAAAATCTAATTTGAGGAAAAAAGAAGTTCAAAGACACGTACTTGGCTTAAAAAGCAAGTTAAATATTATTTATTAGAATAATATACTTTTCTACTACATTTAGATAACACGGGAATATTTGTTTTATACCAAACACCTCAGCAAAGATGCCTGTGGCATTAGTAATAGCTCCACAGAGCATAATAGGCTGTAAAATCAATTGTGTATGATGGACAAAAACTCAATACTGGATTACAAAAGAATAGAATCTATCTTATCTAAATACATGTTTTTAAATTGAACTTCACAGAAAGTTGTTTGAAAACAAGTAGAATTCTGTGGAATAAATTTCTTTTTCTTATATTCTCCCTACTCAGGATTATAAAGCATGAGAATGTAGATTTAAACTGTCACAGAAACAATTTTCTTCTTTTCTCCTCAATAAAGCATTCTTTTGATCATGGGAAAAATTACTAAGAATTATTTTATTATTAAGTCTAACCATAATAATCATGATCAGTTACATATTAGAAAACCAATGGATTAAAATCAATTTTGATGGGTAAGCTTGGTCAGTTAAGTGTCAGAATTCAACTCAGGTCCTGGTGTCACAAGTTCATGGGTTGGAGCCCTGTGTAGGACTCTCTACTGACAGCTCAGAGCCTGAAGCCTGTTTTGGATTCTGTGTCTCCGTCCCTCCCTCATTCACACTTGGTCTTTCTGTGTTTCTCAAAAAGTAAATAAACATTAAAAAAAATTAATCTATTTTGAGAAAATTTAGACATTCTATAGTATAAACTGTGCCCATGAGATTTCTTTGCTTCATTTTTATTTTAAAATTAACTTTTCCCATTTTTATAGTAGGCATCTTTGTAAGTTGTCCTAAGTCCTTTGTAAACAAAGTGAGACCCAAACAACCAAATCAGTGAAGACAGATATGAAAACAAAATTGACAATTTAGCTGCCATTTAATGAGAGATTAAACTAGTGAAGGAAAAATATCTCTGAGAAAGCAACCCAATTAAATATGAGTTAAAGGGTTGGTTCAAAAATAAATAGTAGCCTGGGGTATGAAAGAGACAGCATACTTTAAGATTGAGAGCTTCTTTAACCAGTAGGCAAAACTGTTTTTCTAATTAGAATAATCATTAAAAATGATGACAATAATTTAAACTAGTAAAAAAGTCTTAAGTTTTAGTACCAAGGAGATAGTCTTGTTAAGAAAATATAATTAACATTAATATATCAATTAATTTTAAGTATTCATAAATTATAACTATGAAATATATTATGCTACATAACTATAATTAAGAAATTACAATACTTTAACTCATATAAATATATAATTTTAGATATAGTTACATTAATAATTAAATTAACATATTTTATTAAGAAATATTTTATATCCTGAATTAAGGTCAATTATGAATCCAGAGAGCACAGATCATGAGTAACAAAAGATGCAGGATTTAAACATGGTGGCAAAAGATACTGATTTACTTGGAATGAGTACATGGAACATTACAAAGATGGTAAAACATGAACACATATGCACACAGAGCAGAGATGAGATAATTAAAGCTGTTAAGTCTCTTGAATTTGGGGCTTTTTGTTTTAGCCACCAGAGGTCACCCTTCCCCAGAGAGATGAAAAACAGGATTTGTGAAGCACTATCATTTATTGTGTATTTGTTATAAGGATATAAAAAAAAACAAACAATGCATGTGTTTGCAATATTATCTCCCCACCCAAACTGAGGAGCAGATTCCCTCCCATTTTTACCCTTAATGCTGACATAGAGGTAATGGAGAACAGGAAAACTGAATACAACCCAAGAAGTTAAAATAATCAACCTAACAAATGAGTCAAGCAGTGAGGAGTAGTTGAAGGGGAACAGGGGAGCCAGTTTCTTGGGAGAAGAGAGATTTGTGAACAGGTACCATGCTAGTGAGAGAAAATGGAGGAAATAGGATGAAATTTCAGTTTCAAGAATTTTTACTGTGTATTGTATTATAAATCTAACCAAACCATTCCTGGATATTTTTCAGCTAAAGACTGCAGTAAAGATTTATACTCATTTTAAAATTAGTTTTGCATGTCAGATTAAGTTTTGTGTACCAAATCTGGCTTTAAGGAGCAAGTAAATTAGCCAGGGCTCCTTCAGAGTTCAACATATATATTTATAATTAAAGAGATCCTTAATTTATCATAGTGTCTTGCACAAAATATATGGTCAGTAAACACTCTTCCCCCATCTCTCATAATACAAGAAGGAGCAGACAACCAAAATTTCAATCTTTTTTGTTTCAATTCCACTAGGTGAAGTAGGGCCCAATTCTCTCCATTTATTGTAAGCCACAGGTAGAAGTAAAACTCAGGGGTTAAAGCATGTTATTGCATGTACGTAGATTAAAGGAGCCAAGAGACAGTTCAGCATAGACCCTTGTGATTAGATTCTGATTTCGGACCTTCTAAAACACAATCTTTCTTATTGTTAAAGTAGCACCAAAGGAAATACCAAAGCAAAGGGTACTTTAGTAGGCCAGTGAAAGTCCTTAACAGTTTGTAAAATAGTTATTTAGAAAACTTTGCTTTGTATATCAACATATTAGCAAATAAGGCTATTGCACATCATTACATCTTTTAGATACCTAACAACTTTCTTTTCCAACTACAAAGATAAAATATGTTCATTAGAGAATATTCCAGTAAATGGACAATGGCTCTAGGAAAATGAAATCAACTATAATCCCAAGAATATGGGAAAAAGACTAAAATTCTGAGTAAAACATATTTTTAAGACATTAAAAAACGTACACATAGCTTCAAATTCTTATAATTCATCTCCACTCACCTAACAAACTCCACTGTAATATGCCCTCCCTTTACCAATGAAATACTTCCAACAAGTTCACCAAGAATCTCATGTTTGGAGGGCCTTATCTTTATATTGTGTTTACTTTTTCTTTGTACCTTTTTTGATGTTCTATAGCCTTGGCACTACTGACCATTCCTTTACAAACACTCTGCTGACCTGATTTCTTACATCCCACTCTCCACAGCTTTTCCCATTCATCTGGCCATTCTCTAGTAGTCATCATTGTGAGCTATTCTTTTTCATGTTAACATTAACTACTGATTTCCTGACTCTGTCCTTTATGCCACTTATTTACACCTTTTCCCTAAGTGAGCAAAGTCATTCTCATGGTATCAATTACTAGCTACATGTTGATAGGCAATAACATACAAAAGATGTTCAATAAATGTTTAATTTTATTAATGACAATGACTTTCAAATCTAATCTCCCAAGAAATTCTTAGCTCCAAGACCAGAACCACCCAGCACCAGTCTCTTATCTACTACAGCTAGAATAGTAATTGGATGACTAACTGTACAAGTGGATTAGGGTGGGGGGGCCTCGGTGACTCAGTCGGTTAAGTGTCTAGTTTGGCTCAGGTCATGATCTCACGGTTTGTGGGTTCGAATCCCACATCGGGCTCTGTGCTCACAGCTCAGAGCCTGGAGCCTGCCTTTGGATTCTGTGTCTCCCTCTCTCTCTGACCCTCCCCTGCTCGTGCTCTCTCTGTCTCTCAAAAATAAATAAAATACTTAAAAAAATTTTTTTAAGTGGATTAGGCAGTGAATCATAAAAACACATTTAACTTTAATCAAATAAATGTTTAATCATTTGCCAATATTTTTAGAGTCAAGTTCAGTATATAATGATGATAGGTCAATTCACTAAGAAGACATAATAATTATACAAAAATCATGACATCCAAAATATATGAAGCAAACATTGACAGAAATGAAGAGAGAAATAGCAATATAATACGGAACTTCAATAACCACTTCCAACAATGGATGGCTCATCCAGAGCAGATCAATAAAAAAAAAACAAACCTTGAACAACACTATTGACCAAATGGATCTAAAAGACAAATCCAGAACATTCTACCCAACAGCAGTAGAAAACATATTCTTCTCAAGTGCACATGAAACATTCTCCAGGATGGATCATGTTAAGTCACAAAAATGTTAGCAAATTTAAGATTAAAATCATAGTATCTTTTTTTAAGTTTATTTATTTTGAGACAGAGTTGGGGGGGCGGGCAGGAGGAAGGAAGAAAGACAGAGAGAGGGAGGGTGAGAGAGAGAGATGGATTCCCAAGCAGGTTTCATGCTGTCAGGAGAGCCTGATGAGGGGCTTGAACTCATAACTCTGAGATCATGATGTGAGCCAAATCAAGAGTCAGATGCTTAACTGACTGAGCCACCTAGGTGACCCAATACGTATCATTTCTAACCACAAGAGAATTAACCTAGATATCAACAGCAGAAGGAAAACTGGAAAATCCACAAATATATGGAAATTAAATAAAAGTCTTTTAAAAAATGTTTTACTACTTTAGAGAGAGAGAGAGGACAAGAGGGTAAGGGGTAGAGAGAGATAAAGGCGGAGTATCTGAAGCAGGCTCTGCACTGAAAGCAGAGAGCCCAAAGTAGAGCTGGAAGTCATGAACCATGAGATCCTGACCTGAGCTGAAGTCATACGCTTAACAGACTGAGCCCCCCAGATACCCCTAAATAAAACACTCTTGAACAACCAGTGGGTCAACAAGCAAGAAAGAAATGAGAAAATATCTTGAGACAAATGAAAACACAATATATCAAAATTTATGGATGCAGCAAAAATAGTACTAAGAGGGTTGTTTATAGCAATGAACATCTACATTAAAAAAAGAAAGATCTCAAATAAAGAGCCTAATTTTACACCTCAAGGAACTAGATGAATAACCTAGGTGCAAAATTAGCAGAAACAAGGGAATAATAAACATTAAAGCAGAAATAAAAGAGAGAACAGAAAAAATTTAAATCAAAATATTTTTTAAAGATTAACAAAACTGACAATTTTTTTTTTTGCTAAGCAAAAAAGAAAATAGACTCGAAGTTAGATATTAAAGAGGAGACATTACAACTGAAACCAAAAAAATACAAAGAAGGAAAGACTACCATACATAATTACAGACTAATAAATTGGGACAATTTAGAAGAAATGGATACATTCCTAAAAATATACAACCTACTGAGACTGAATCATGAAGATACAGAAAATCCAAACAGACCAATAATGAGTGAAAGATTAAATCAGTAATCAAAAATGTTCCAACAAAGAAAACCCAAGGACCAGTGGTATAATTCTATCAAATACTTAAAGAATTAGTGACAATCCTTCTCAGATTCTTTCAAAAAACTGAAGAAGAGGAAGCACATCCAAATTCATTTTATGAGGACAGTATTACCTTGTTATCAAAGTGATACAAAAATCAGTATAATAGAATTATGGCCAATTATCCATGATGAACACAGATGCAAATATCCTCAACAACATACTAGCAAACCAAATTCAAAAGCACATTAAAAGGATCATATATCATGACCAAGTGGGATATATCCCTAGTATGCCAAGATGGTTCATAATAATAAATTAATATGACATCCCATATTAACAAAGTGAAGGATAAAAAATTCATGTGATCATCTCAATAGATGTAAAAAAGCATCTGACAAAATTAAATACACTATCATATTAAAACTCTCAACAAACTAGGAATCAAACGAAAAACCTCAACTTATAAAGGCTGTATATGAAAAGCCACATCTAAGAGCATTTTCAATAGTTAAAAGTTGAAAGTTTTTCCTCTAAAATCAGGAATAAGGCAAGGATCCTTACTCTTGCCACCTATTCAGCATAGGCTTGGAATGGTCCAGCTAGGGCAAGAAGAAAAAAAAAGGCATACAAATTGGGAAGAGAGAAGCAAAATTATCTGTTTGCAGATGATATGTTCTTACATGTAGAAAATCCTAAAGAATCCACATATATACACATAGGTAGTGTTAGAACTAACAAATGAATTCATAAAATTTCAGGACACAATACCACAACACAAAAATCAGTTATGTCTCTATATACTAATAAGAAACTATCTGAAAAAGAAATTAAGAAAATAAATCCATTTACAATAGCATCAAAATGAATAAAATACTTAGGAATAAGCTAAACAAGGAAGTGAAAGACTTGTACATTGAGAACAAAACACTGATGAAAGCAATTAAAGAATATACAAACTAATGGAAAGAGACCTCGTATTCATAAGCTTAGTATTGCTAAAATGTCTAAACTATTAAAAGTGATCTACAAATTCAGTGCATTCCCTATCAACATCCTGAAAGTTTTTATAGAAAAGAACAAACAATCCTAAAATTCACATTGAACCACAAATGACCACAGAGAGCAAAATGAATCTTAAGAAAGTAGAACAGGGGCACCCTGGGTGGCTCAGTTAAGTGTCCAACTTTGGCTCAGATCATGGTCTCAGGGTTCATGAGTTTGAGCCCTGTGTTGGGCTCTGTGCTGGCAGGTCAGAGCCTGAAGCCTGCTTCAGATTCTGTGTCTCTCTCTGCCCTTCCCCTGCTTATACTCTGTCTGTCAAGAATAAACATTAAGGAAAAAAAAAAAAGAACAACAAAGCCAAACTATTAAAGACTTAAATTTAAGACCTAAAACTGTTAAAACTTCTAGAAGATAAGGTAAGGACAAAGTTTGACATTAGGCTTGGCAATAATATTCTTGGATAGGACATCAAAATTTCAGGCAACAAAAGCAAACATAGACACAGAGGAGCACATCAAACTAAAAATCTTCTGCATAATAAAGGAAAATGTCAAGAGGGTGAAAGACAACCTATAGAATGGGAGAAAATATTTTCAAACCTCGTACAAGGGTTTAATATCCAAAACATATAAGGAACTCTCAAAACTCAGGGAAAAATAAACAAACAAAAAAGCCAGAAAAAGCAAAGAAAAAAAAAAAAAAACCCAAGAACAAATAACCCAATTTAAAAATGGGCAAAAGGCTTGGATGTTTTCCTAAAGATGACACACAAATGGCCAACTGACATAAAAATAATATGTTCAACATCACTGGTCAACGGGGAAACAAATACCAAAACTATAATGAGGTATCACCTCACATCTGTCAGGATGGCCACTGCATAAAACAAATAGAAAATAAGTGTTGGTGAGTTTGTGGAGAAACTGGAACCCTTGTGCACTGTTGGTGAGTACACAATTGTAAATAAAAACAGTATGGAGTTTTCTCCAAAAATGAAAAATAGAATTTACCTTATGATACAGCACTCCCATTTTTTAGTATTTACTCAAAATAACTAAAGTCAGGATTCCAGAGACATCTGTACTTCCATGTCCATTGCAGCATTAAGCACAATAGCCAACACTTGGAAACTTAAAATGTCTAGGTATGGATGAATGTATAAAGTAAATGTAGTATATACACGCAACTATTAGTCTGATATAAGAAAAGAAAAAAAAATCCTGTCATGCTACAATGCAGGTCAACCTGGAGGACATTATGTTCATAAAACCATCAGGGAATGGCAGTGTCATGTTAGCAAAACTCTCTTTTTCTTCTCTCTGGTAAGAAATCTACCCAGATTTTGACTCAACTAATTGCTGGATAATTGCTCTATTGTTTTAAACAATGATTTAGGGCATAAGTTGTTTCACAGTCTGATCCAGTTAAATTTGGGTATTGGTGGAACTCATGTTCTGACCTCTTCTTTGCTCTTTGCCTGGTTCTCTTTTGTGAACTAGATGACCTATGGGTTAGCTGCTCTTATTTGCTTAAGAGATCTCCACTGTTTTTGAGAGCATCATTAGGCTTCAGTTTCCCCATACTGCATTTCAAGTAAAATTAGTTCCTTTTGGGAGAGCTCAGGTACTACTCTCTGTTCTTATGAACTACCTCTTTTCCTAGGCAAAATGATGGAGTCACCAGTCCAGGGGCTGAGTGGGGGCAGTAGCCTTTGATCTTCTAGGAATAGCCTCTCTCAGTATGAAACTTGTTTTTCAAGCAAGGTAGAGTGAGGGCAACTGCGCCCCAGTATTCTAGGTCTTTCACATCTGGAGTAAGTCTCCATTCTATCAGTAGGGACTGGGTGGAGGAAGGGAACCTTTAATATCTTAGCTGCACTCACCAGGAATTTTAGCCTCTTATAAGTTGGAGGGGGTGAGAAATGCTGGTAGCCTGCCTTCCTCATAAGACATGGTATCCATTCACTGTGAGATGAAAAAGAGAATACCTATCTTCTTAGCCATATCTGTTGAGAGTCTATCTATTTTAACAATGAGCTGTTGGTAGTGGAGTAGGGTAGGAACTCCTCATTACGTAACTGTCTTACTGGCTGCTCCTATCAAGTACTAGCAGATTTTCTTGGATAAATGTTTCTTCGGTTGGTACAAATCTACAGAACAATATCCAGTGACTTTAACTTTTTAAAAATAGTTTCCATTAGTTATGCTTGTTCTGCTGTGGAGCAGATGGCAGAGTTTCCGGAAATGGACCCTCTCTTCAGTATCTACACCTTAAGTGAAGGAAGAATGAAATAGTTTTTGACATAATCAGGTGAACAACTTCCCTAGATTTTAAAATTTTTACTGCAGAATGTTTTAAAAAGACAAAAAAAAACCTAAATAATACACATTGCATGCTTAAAAACATGCTAGGTGTTGTTTTGAGTGATTAAAAATAACACACTTTTAGTTCTCTAAAAGGTGCATAATTTGTTTTATTATCCTCATTTTATTAATGTGAACAGAGGCCCAAAAAGTTTCATAATTTGCCCAAGGTCACACAGTTAAGAAGTGGAAAAGCAGGGATTAAAGAAATGTAAATTTGCTCCACAGACTGTATTTTTTAATTTCACTTTTCTTTTCCTATAAATAGATATATACTTAAAATTCAGTTCATAATTTTAAATTTTAAATCCTATTTTTACTCAGCATTATATGGTAATCACATTTTTACCTTAAGAATTCTTTGAAAATAGTTTCTAATGGCACCATAATTTTGCTCCACATTACCAAATCTTCACTTTCACAGGAGTGTATGATAGTGTCTGTCTTATCTAGTGACCATCACTAAATATAGTAATCTCTTTCAAAAAATAGCTATCAATATCTAAAATATTTTCTCATATAGTTGATTTATTTTATATTTACATTTGATTTTTATATTTGCTTCATTACTAGTGTCCTAGTCAGTTTGGGCTGCTATAACAAAATAGAACAGATTAGATGGTTTAAAGAACATTTACTTCTCCAAGTTCTGGAATCTGGGAGGTCCAAGATCAAGTTACCAGCACATCTGGTGTCCAATGAAGGCCCACTTCCTGGTTTGTAGATGGCCACCTGATCTCTTTTTATGAGTAAACTAATCCTATCACATAGGCTCCTGACTTCATCCCAACCTAATTACTTCCCAAAGGTTCCACCTCCATTCATCATCATCACACTGGAGTTAATAATTAATTCAACATATGAATTTTAGGGAGAAACAAAGATTCAGTCCATGCACTAAGTGAATTAGTTTCCTGGAACTGCTATAACATATTACCACAAACTGCTTGGTAAATCCAAAACTCAGTTTTGATTTTGCACGAAAATCAAAGTATCAGCAGGGCCATGCATACATTGCTGGTCCCAGTACAGAATCCTTTTCTTTGCTTCTTCAAGCCTCTGGTGGCTCCAGGCATTCCTTGGCTTGTGACCACATCATTCCAATCTCTGCCTCCATGGTCCCACTGCTTCGTCATATTCTGTCTCAAAAAATCCCTGTGCCTCTCTCTTAATATTATTGCATTAGGGCTGTCCCAGACAACCCAGGATAAAGGTCTGAAATACTTATTTCTTTTGTCATTTAAGGGAATATTCACTCTTACCATGTAAGGTGACAAATGAGATTCTTATGTTCATTTTCTTCCTGTTATGTCTTAGACAAATGCCATAAAGCTGCAAATTTTAAGCTTACAGCCCTGAGGCTCTTTCAGAGATACAATTTAAAAGACATTATCAAACAATGGATATTTAGAAAATTAAATTCCCTCTTAGAAGAGAATTCTCTAAAACATCCAAGTTAAAAATATGGCATTAAAATATTCAGTAGATTTTTACCCCACCCAAACATTCCTTTAAAAGAATAATGACTGCTCTTCTGCAAAATGATAAATCTTTTCCTACATTCAGGAATGTTTTTACAATTCAAAATATCTTATAAACTCAATTTAGAAATATATACACACATATATTCTTCTACATAAGCCTATGCATAAAGAACATTTATGTTATTTAGTCTACTCTAGGACGTAAAAAGTTTGGATTTTGGCGCACCAAAGCTATTACTAAGAGTTATGAGTACAAAGTTATGAGATCACATTTTCCTTTAATATAGTATTTCATACTTCATGTGCTGACAGGTGCTGTACCCATTAGGGTAGGCAATTTGGGAAATATATACTTACTTACAATTTGCAACTTCCCAAAGAGTATTTGTAATTCTTTTATAAATTTCTTCTGTATCAGTTTATTATAAACCAAAAGTCTTATTTTTAATAGCCATATTTTCTTTGAAAATACCAGTTTAGTATTCCTAAACTCACTCATAATTATTATTCACTGAAACTGATTAATTACCTCTTATTTTTAAAAATAAAATATGCCAATATAGCATGTTTTTGCTATTAAGATTATCTTAATTATATATTCTTATTATATTTAATTCAAATATATATTAAATTATATTAAGATTATTTTAAAAGAATAATGTGATACACTGTTATTGTAATCTGTAATGAATTTTGACAGGCAGACATGTTGGTCATAATGGAGATATTCACCAATGGACAGTTATAACCACCACAGTCCAGTCCCGCAGTCCCCTTTGTGCAATCTACCCCCAAACCCCCTCCTATAAATGTTTCAAAGACAGCACACTACTGCTATGGCCAAACCACGCCAGGAAGAAGACAACGGTCTCTGCCATGATGTAGGCAGCTTCAGGTTGACCAGAGTTGAATTCAACTCTTGAGAAGGCTTATTGAGCAAATTTGGACATATCTACTGAAGCCACACATGAACTAGTTATTCTTCTATATATCAGACTACAAAGGGGCCAACATTAGTCATCAGGTCTGGGGCCAGACTGAGTTTTCCAAATGCAGTGAAAGGCTCTTCTGATAGGTAGATCAATATCCTTGATTTAGCCCCATATCCATTCAACATCACTTCTCCCCTGGAAGTGGAATGGGCAGGGCAACACAGGTTTACCTACAGATACTTTCTGCTAGTTCTCCCACAGGACCTACATAATTTCTGGTCAGTGATTTCAAGTTTCAAGTAATTTTAAATGTTTAGTTTCCATACATCCTTAACATCCTCTAAGAAATTAAAATCATGTTCTCTGGCTACTAATGCTGGGATCCACAGTTGGTTTTACAAATTTTTCTTTTTCTTTTCTCTTAAGTTTTATTTTTTATTTTTGTATTAATTTCTACATGCCACGTGGGGCTCGAACTCATGACCCTGATAATCACATGCTCCAGTGCCCACATCCAGTGCTTCAAATGAGCCAGCCAGGTGCCCTCTTTTCTTGTTTTTAGTCTAGTTTTTTTTTTAGCTCGTGCATTTTGTTTGTCAATAAGAAATATTAAAGCAGAATGTTATAAAATTTCAATCTAGTTATGTAACGTCAAGAATTTTAAAATTAAAAAATGGATTTATTAAGCAAATAAAAAGCTTCTAGAGCTATTTCAAAAATATTTTTAATCAAGAATAAATTCTTCCCAGGTGGCTGCCAATCCGTTTAACATTTTGTAGATGTTTACAGTCTAATGAATATGGGTCAGAAATATGATGAAATGAAGCAATGCTTTTTTAAAAATAATAAAAAATTAGCTTTTATGGTGACAAATTCTTAAAGATTTATCCTCAAGAGAGCAGATATGCAATAGCTACAAAGTATTAATACATTTCATTAGAAATTAAACTGATGCCTAACAACTCACACACCTCTTACATTTTAGTAGAAATGAAGTCAGGTTATCTCACAGACATGGGGAAGGGAAAATGTTTTTTGTTATGATCTTGCAGGTTGTGTTGGTTATTAAATTATTGTCCCTTATATCTAAATTCATCCCTTTGGCCCACTCTGAAAATGGATCTGGGTCCTTAAACAGGCTTTCTTGGACAACTGCACCACATGGAATTTTGTCAAAAGAGGGCACTGGAGAGACACACTAGAGAGAATAAGAGGAAAGGGTTCTGTTCCCTAGTAGCTCCCCCAGTGCCCAGATCCTAAAAGTGTAGAGAGGTAGGCAGAACCAGCAGCTTTCCCAGCAAAGGCTTTTGGGGGATTTTATAGTGGAGTGCCTGTGGTAAGATGCATCCTCCTCAGCAAGTTCCAGGGGGTGGATTCTGGGTAAGTTCTACCAACAGGGCACAATACAGACTTTCTGCAGGGAGCCACAGCCAGGCCAAGCCCTCTGCAACAAACTGAATCTCTGTCCCACGCAGCCTCTTCCTTGGATGCTCAATCTCAGTTTTAGGGTAGTGCCTATTAAGATCATGTTATATCTGCTATTCCTATATTTACAGAGTCCTCTTTACCTCTTATCAATCTCTCATTTCATATTCCCTGCCATACTTATAGTCCTCTTTATTAAACTTACCCTGTTCAAATGACCATATCATTCCTCTCTCCTGATTGGACCTAGATTTGTTCAGCAATAGAAAGCACTGTTTTCTAATTCTTCTTTGTGTACCTTAGAATAAATACACTTACTAGTAATGAACAATACTGATATTATAAAGACAAAAACAATCAGAAAAAAGCTTTTCTGTTAAAATATTTTACTTACCTAATCCTATATGGCATTTCACTCCCATATGAAAAACCAGAGAAAAACAAGTAAGAATGTCCTCATTTAATATTATTTATCTACAGGGGGAAAATTCCAGTTGAAAATACTAAAACTGTGAAGCCGAAGCTTTCATAAAAAAAGAAAACTTGGCTGGTTTGTGCATAGCAGAGAAATAAAGAATCAAGTCAATTTTACAAATCACTGGAAATGAAAAGAAAAAGGTAAAGTCTCAACTAATGAATGAACTTCAGATAATATTTTCATTATCTATCCTGTCTTCTTAATGTAAGTAAAAAATTACGAATGGAAATTTATGTAATAGGACAAATACAAATCAGCATGAAGAGAAAAGGGGAAGAAGAAAATATTTTTCCACCTTTTAAGTGAGCTGACAGACAACTGCCAGCAAACAATATTATAAGCAACTTAAATTCTGAAAATTATTAATTTTTGTATTTTATCTTTATAACTACCTAAAAAGGACTTTTTCATTCAATAAAAAAACTGTACAGAACTTTAAAATTTATAAAGCTTTCTTCTCATGGGTCCTTATATATATAGATAATAACAACATGAATAAAAAAGATCTCTCCTATAAAGAACTATCAGAAAGAGAAATTAAGAAAACAATTTCATTTACAATTGTGTCAAAAGGAATAAAATACCTAAGAATAAATTTAACCAAAGAGGTGGAATATCTGTATACTGAAAACTGTAAGACACTAATAAAAAAAAAATTAAAGACACAAGTAGATAGAAAGATATTCTATGTTCATGGATTGGAAGAATATTGTTAAAATGACCATACCACCCAAAATGACCTACTAATTCAATGCAATCGCTATCAAAATGCCGAAATAGAACAAACAATCCTAAACTTGTCTGAAATCAAAAAAGACCTCAAATAGCCAAAGTAATCTTGAGAAAGAAGAACAAAGCTAGAGAAATGCTCCCTGATTTCGACCTAGATCACAAAGCTACAGTAATCAGAACAGTATAGTCCTGGAATAAAAACAGACACATGGATCAATGGAACAGGTCAGAGAGCCCAGAACTGAACCAATGTATATGTGGTCAATTAATTTATAACAAATGAGCCAAGAATATACAATGAGAAAAGGATAGTCTCTTCCATAAATGGTGCTGGGAAAACTGGACTGGACAGCCACATGCAAAAGAGTCTTTTATACTGTAACAACAACAAAAAAACCCCCAACACCTCAAAATGGATTAAAAAATAACTCTAAATATCTTATGCTATACAAAACAAACCAACCAACCTTCAAAATGGATTAAAAACTTGAATGGAAGACCTGAAACCATAAAACTCCTAGAAAACAAATATAGGCAGTAAGCTCCTTGACACTTCTCTTAGAGATGATTTTTTTGGATCTGTCTCCAAAAACAAAAACAAAGATAACAAAAGCAAAAATTAACAAGTGGGACTAGCTCAAACTAAGAAGCTTCCGCAAAGCAAAGGAAACCATGAACAAAATGAAACGGAAACCTACTGCATAGGAGAAAATATCTGTAAATCACATATCTGATAAAAAGGATTGCTATCCAAAATATATAAAGAACTCATAAAACTCAACAGCAAAAATACAATCGATTAAAAAATTGGCAGATGATCTGAACAGGCATTTTTTCCAACAAGACATACAGATAGCCAATAGGTACCTGAAAAGATGCTCAACATCATCAGTCATCAGGTAAATGAAAATGAAAACCACAGTGGGGGCACCTGGGTGCTTCAGTCAGTTAAGCATCCAACTCTCGATTTCAGATCAGGTCATGATCTCACAGTTTATGGGATCGAGCCCCACATCAGGCTCTGCCTTGACAATGTAGAGCCTGCTTGCAATTCTCTCTCTTCCTCTCCCCCGCTTGCTCTTTCTCTCTTTCAAAATAAATTAAAATGTTAAAAAAAAACCCACAATGAGCAATCACCTCACTCATGTTAGAATGGCTATTATCAAAAAGTCAAGAAATAACAAGTATTATTAGGAAAGATGTGGAGAAAGGTAACCCCTGTGCACTACTGATAGGAATGTAAATTGGTGCAGCCACTATGGAAAACAGTGTGTTCCTCAAAAAATTAAAAATGGAATAACCATATGATTCAGTAATACTATTTCTGGGTATTTATCCAAAGAAAACAAAACCACTAACTAAAAAAGATACATTCACTGCATGTTCACCACAGTATTATTTACAATAACCAAGATATGAAAACAACCTAAATGCTCTCATCAATGAAAGAATGAATAAAGAAAATGTGACACACACACACACACACACACACACACACACACCGTGATATATACATAATAGAATATTGTCTACCCATAAAAAAGGATGTAATGTGGGGTGCCTGGGTGACTAAGCATTGGCTAAGCGTCCAACTTTGACTCATGTCATCTCACTGCTTGTGAGTTTGAGCCCTGCGTTAGGCTCTGTGCTGACAGCTTAAAGCCTGAAGCCTACTTCAGATTCTGTCTCCGTCTCTCTGCTTCTACCCTGCTAGAGCACTCCCACACGTTTGCTTGCGCGCGCTCTCTCTCTCTCTAATATAAAATAAAACATAAAAGAATGAAATGTTGTTTGCAACAACATGGATGGACCTTGAGGGCATTCTGCTAAGTGAAATAAGTCAGAGAAAGACAAATACTGTATCATTTCATGTATATGTGGAATGTGAAACAACAACAAGAGGGGCACCTGCATGGCTCAGTGGGTTAAGCCTCCGTCTTCAGCTCAGGTCATGATCTCACTTTTGTGGGTTTGAGCCTCACATCCAGCTCTGGGCTGACGGCTCAGAGCCTGGAGCCTGCTTTGGATCTTGTATCTCCCTGTCTCTCTGCCCCTCCCCTTCTCATGCTCTGTCTTGGTCTCAAAAATAAATAAAACATTTAAAAAAATTAAAACAACAAGAAAAAACAAGCTCACAGATACTGAGAAGAGGTGGGTAGCTGTAGCGGTCAGAAGCAGGAGGTAGAATGTGGGGTGGGTGAAATGTGCTAAAGGGCTCAAAAAGCACACATTTTTGGTTATAAAATAAGTCATGGGGGGTAATGTACACCACAGTGACTACAGTTAATAATATTACATTACATATTTAAAAGCAGCTAAGACAGTAATCTTAAAAGTTCCTCACTGTAAGAAAAAAAATCTTTTTAACTGTGTTATGAGAACAGATGTTAACCAAACTTATTGTGGTAATTGTTTCACAATATATACAAATACAGAATCATTACGTTGTACATCTGAAATTAATACATTATATATCAATTATGCTTCAATAAAATAATAATACATAAAAAACTTCCTTCTTCTCTAGAAAATTGTTATTTTCTAGAATAAATAGCAATAATATGTAGATTAATTAAGATAACATCACAAGAAAAATTCATGGCCATGAGAGCTATGGTTCAAAATTATTGGGAGATCTTAAAATCTTTTAGGTTAGGGAGAAACAAATCCTTAATCTAAAGAAACACTATACATGAAGCAAAGAAAAAGCACCAGTTAGACTTTAAAACCAGGAGAGTCATTAGATAACCCATAACCAAAATCTCTAACCAACTAATCATGCAAACAAACAAACAAAAACCTCGTAAGTAACCCTTAATAACTTCCAGATTTTTAAGTTTGAGACAAATGAAAATGAATGAATGTTCCATGTGTTTCAAAGGAAAACAGGCCCTTCCTGCCTGTAGTTAAACAAACTCTTTAGCTGAAGGTTCTGACTCTCCAATTTTGGAGAATATAACTGTTTGACAGGCAAAATACAGGATGAAAATAAAGATAATAGTAATTTGGTAACAAATTATAAACTCCAACTAGCCACCAGCACTTCAAAGTAACCATTAGTCAGAGTTAGTGGGTCTGTGGGCACAGTGTTATAGAGAAGTACTGTCTTCTGTCTTTAAAGTATGAACAACTAGGACCTTATCAATAAAGAAAAACCAGAAACATGTTATTGAGAAAGAGGAGAGTTACTAAAGAAACACTATTGAGTTATTTCTCTTAATTTCATTTATTTTTCAAAAGCACATTCAAGTCAGCATTTCTTAAAACATAATAATAGACTGTCCAGTCTCTTCAGTATTATATATTTTCTTCTAACAAAACACTATAAAAATAAGTAAGGAAAATTTTCATTTCTTTGTAAATGAAGATAAGTAACATAAGGTTACTTAACTTTAAAGATACACACAAAAGATAAAGAATTTTTCATGGCCTGACATATTAATTTGGATTAAATTACACCTCAGTCTCTTTGCTGGTGAGGTAGCCTATCTATGGAAAGACTTTTTGATATCAATTATTTTCTATTTTTCAGTTTTGTGTCAGATTTCAGAGGAGAAAAACAAAGAGCACATTTTCTAGAAATGTGAACAGTAAGGAGAAGACAGGAATGATAATTTATCATAGCAAGTATTATTGGTCTTTGGCTTAAAATGTCAACCCTGAATCCTATGCCAAGATGCTCTTGTATAATACTGCAGAGAGGGGAGTCCCTTATATCAGGGGGTCAAAAGACACACTGGAATGTCTATTTGATCATATGTGAAATTTTTAAAAAATACTATCTTGAGTTGAAATAGTAGTAAGGTCTGAAACTAAAAAGGATTATAACTGAATAAGTAAATAAATAAGAAAGTTAAGGAAGTAAATAAAGCTGTAATCCTAACAGATTTTTATTTCCACAACTGCAGCCATAACGGAGTTTCAAATTCATTTTCTACTGATTGTATAAAAAGTCTAATTTTATATTAACAAATTCAATGACCACAGTCAAAAATTTTTATTTCAAATATCCATTCTAAAATTTTTTCAAATAAATAAATATTATAAATCAGTAAAATCAACTTGCCTTAAAATTTTTTGACATGAAGATGATTTTTATATGTTATTTAAAACTGAATTTATCCAGGGTGCCTGGGTGGCTCAGCCGGTTAAGCGTCCGGCTTCAACTCAGGTCATGGTCTCATGGTTCGTGGGTTTGAGCCCCATGTCGGGTTCTGTGCTGACAGCTAGTTCAGAGCCTGGAGCCTGCTTCAGATTCTGTATCTCTCTCTCTCTGACCCTCCCCTGCTCGCTCCCTCTCTGACCCTCCCCTGCTCACACTCTGTCTCTCAAAAATAAATAAAAAACATTTAAAAAATTGTTTTAAATGGAATTTATCTTGAATTCAACTATCCACACCAATGAAAACTTCCACAGAAAAATATTGCATGTTTATTCTTCCTATAAAACAAAGCAATAGTTTATTTATTATTTCCCAAAAGCAAATTGGCTCAATCTCAACACACCACTGAATTTCAGAGAAAGCTATTAAAAGACACATTTAGAGTCAAAGATACCATGTATATTTTGTCTTGCCTATTGAAAGTCTGATTGTTTGACCACATAAGCCAAATGCAATCATTCCTAGAAAGGATTATCAGCTCAGAATGAACATATATCATGTGTAATTAATCATGTCTGCCATGGGCACAGGTATATACACGACATATTTCATCATCTTCATATGGAAGTTGCGGGTTAAGAACACATTATAGTGGTCAGGCAGCCCTGAATTCAAATCCTGACCCTACCACTTATTAGCTATATGACTTTAGACAAATTACTAGTTTCCTTGGCTCTACAGTGGAAATAATAAACCTTAAATTTGTCAGATCTAAATAACAATGAACATGAAGACTTAAATACAATCTGGCATATAGTAATTACTTAACAAAAATAGCTATTGGTATTACTATAAGAGTTAGGGTCTTTCAGAACTCATTAGTGACTGATCACTGAACATGATCTTGAAACAGGAGTTCGCTGCCCAAACTTGCCTGCTCCAGTAGGGAGCTTTCACTCAGTAAGCCACTAGACACAGGGCACCAGCCAGCTGTGGCTGCCATCTGCAGCACTGGCAGCTCAGGCAGGGTACAGGAACACACCCCATGAAACAACAAAGGTCCAGACTCTCCTATTCTTCAAACCAATGCTACAGGTCTGAGGTTGGTCCCAGCAATATAGAAAAGTGGCATTTATTCAGAATGAGGTTTAGAAAAGTAATGGTTACAAAAATAGAACCATTTTATTCTTCTTGGGACCATTCACCTACCTACCAAGTACAGGATAAGAACTGGTAATTACACTCCTCTAAGAATTTCAGAAAGACTCTTAATCTAGGCCTACCCAACACTAGCCACATTGAAAGAAAAAAGACTTTTATCAACATGAAATCTAATTTAATGACAAAGTATACATATAATGGAAAAAATACCTTTAAAAATTTAAAGCTAGTTAGAAAATGGATACGTAGGAAGAATGCATAACCAGGAAGAATGAACAATGTATCTAAAAAGAAACCAGGGGCCTTTTATTTCATAAAAAGCAAAGTTTCAACAATTAAATACAGTGTCAAATCTGAAGGTATTTGAAATTTTAATTCTATGATTATGATTTCTAATGAACAGTCTCAGCTATTATTCCAGTCCTATTACACGATTCTACTGAGCCCAAGGATTCTGATCAGAAAGCAATAAAATGGAAAGAAGACACAGGATTTAAGGAATCAGTAGACTTGGTTTCACTGTGTATTTTAACTGTTTAAGCCTGAACTCCCTTAAACTCATGCATGCTCATTTTTTTTAGCTGTAGAATACTGATAAGAATATTTTTCTCATTAGTTTGCTGTGAGCATCACCCTAAATCCACCTATTTAAAAGTGTTTTATGAACATGGAAGTGCTGTCCTAGCATGTTGCTATCAGTAGAGAAGCCAGATTTTTCCATGTGTTTATCAAACAGACTTGGATTACTGGAAATAGAGAAGCTGGGAAGGAAGTCCTGTGGGCACACCACACCAAGAGAACTCTGCCCTCCTTATTGAGCAAAACTGCCCACCCCCCTGACTATGAGCCTGTATCAACACAGAACCCTGTAGATAACATGCTGCTGCCTACATGGAAATCTCATCATTTTCCCCCCCTTAATTTTGGGAGATATACCTTCCTGTATTTTGATTCTATAAATTTGGGTGGACAGACAAAGCGCAAAGATGGAACAAACCATACCATTCTTAAATTTCACATGGAAGGAACCATCAGGGACACAGAATATCCAATAAAAAACAAATCTGGATACTAATCATAGTACCCACAAATTTTTAAAAACTCAACACACTTACATGATTAGGAAAAATGTAAAAACATAAACACAGTGTCAAGAGTGTGTCAAGAGTGATACATTGACAAGAGGCCAATAGGAAGATGACTTATATTCCTCCTTCTTCAGAAACACAGGAAGCTATTTACAGCCACTTGAAAAAAGGCGTATCTACAATTCATGCAACCAACATTCAAGTATTCATTGCCAGCTACAGTGCTATTTGGGGAAGAAGTAGAGATCTGGTTTTCTCACTTTTTAAATATTAAATGCCTGACAGTTTTTGTTAAAATCATTTGTAATATTTATTAAGTTCTTACCATATGCCAGGAACTGTTCTAAGTGCTTTGAATGTATCAATTTATTTAGTTCTCATAATAATCTTAAAAGGTAGGCATTATTATTATCCCTGCTTTTTATAACAGGAAACCATGGCACGGAGAAGTTACAAAACTTGCCCAAGATCACACACCTCATTAGGAGTAAGGCCAGGATCTGAATCCAGGCAGTATGCAACCAGAACTCAAACCACAAACTAATATACCCTACATCTAATAAAAGAAATACTTAAGCAGAATATATATTACACTTAATGGTTTCAAAAAAGCATTTACTGGGGCACCTGGGTGGCTCAGTTGGTTAAGCATCCAACTTCAGTTCAGGTTATGATCTCACAGTTCCTGGGTTTGAGCCCTGGGTTGGGTTCTGTGCTGAAAGGTCAGAGCCTGGAGCCTGCTTTAGATTCTGTATCTCCCTTTCTCTCTGACCCTCCCCTGCTCATGCTGTCTCTCTCTGTCTCTCAAAAATAAATTTTAAAAACATTTAAAAAAGGCTACTTCTTCAAAAAAGCATTTACTAAAGGTCTACTACTTGCCACAATATAACAAAAGCTTTAGAGACACTAGATTTAAACTGAAGTTCATGAGTTAGTCTCCATTTATCAGTTAATTATGTTCTCACACATACTTGACTCAACTGTAGGTGGAACTGGACATGAAGAGGAAGCAAGGGCCTAGAAGAGTAACTATTACTAACAAAAATAATATGGCTCATGAAAAAGTGGAAAGCCTTTCTGGGAAATATTTGAATTTTTTGGAAAATAAGTTCTGGGGAAATTCTCAAAGGACCTCTTGATTACATAACACTGAGTAAAGTCAAATGTCTACTACTTTCAGTGAGGACTTCTTTCCACAGGCACATGACTATCAGCTCTCAGATACGTAAGTAACACAAGCGAAAGCAGCATCAGGCCTCATCCCAAAAGAAACTGCAATAAAACTTCTGTCATCTGACAGTATTGCTCCCAGATTCATTCATATGTGGCTGCAACATATAAAGGTATAACTTTTGTAGTAAAATATCTCAAGATCTAAAAAAAAAAAAATAGGATCATTAATCAGTTATCTTTTATTTGTATTAGCCATGGACTTCTTGCCATTCCAGTTTTCACCTTGACCACTTTAAAATGAAGAAAGCATTCTCACTTGTAAATTCAATAGGGTTTTCCCAAGTCTCATAATCAGCAACTTCCCAATTATATGAGAATCTCTGCCCATATTTCTAAGCATCCCCATGCTTTCTCTTCAAGGTGTGTCTCCTGGCTGCCCCTCTAGACACTTCCTCTTGATGGAAGCTCCTCAGAGCTGTCTGGGCACCTCTCCCCACTGTTCCTTCAGTTGATTCTCATTTTGTACATGAGCACATCTGCACCATCTCTACACATTTGGTCCTAAATGTTCCTCATATGAGAATCTGTCAACTCACATAGTATGGTCAAGATGGTCCATGATTCTCTATTATACCTTTACCACTATGACTCCCTCAGAGGGGACAAGCACAAGATCACATGACACAAAGCCTTAAAAATTCTCTGGGTTCTGCAGATGTTTCTGTAAGGATTTTTTCAGTTTCTTAGATACAAAGATGGATAATTCCTCAAATTACCTCAGAAGATCTTTCTCAGATCTACACTGGGCAGAATAAGAAAGTCAGTTCTTAGGACTAACAAGGTAAGTGATAATCTCCTATCACCATGGATTCCAAAGATGGAAGGACAGATCGTACCAGGGCCCTTAACACTCTTAAAAATGACAAATGTACTAAGCTAGAGTGGAACAGTTTCTATTCTAGTCTTCACGAACAGAACTGATTCTAACCGGCCTCCCTTCTACCCCCAGTTCCTTTTCTCCAGCCTTTTTGGAATCTAAAAGTCCATCAAGTTGCTGGCCCAAAGGCCCCAACCAATCAATCATTCTCTACTAAGTCTCATCACTAACTTCTGCAGAAAAAAAGCATCTCTTGTCTTCTTTACCAAGTGTTCCTCATGTTTGTTAGTTGCAAAGCCGACCAGATATGGAGGAGAAAGAAGAGTATCGGACTAACTAAAGTACTTCAATCTCCATTTGGTAATATAAGAAGAGATAATTAGGGAAAGAGTTTTCCTATTATTCCTTAAATGAACCACAGTGCCCATTCTTAAGACCAGGGGAATTAGGGGATGTGTAGCAAGCCAAGTGTCTAGGGTGCAAAATGTAAGGAGGCATCATTCTCAAGTGCCAACATTATACTTGCATGACTCTAAAAGCGAGTGCCTCCTCATACTTTGTGGCCTCATAGGTGACTCACTTTCCTTATTCTAAAAGCCCTGTTACTTTTTACCTACAAGTCAAAATAGTTAAGGTGGTCCCAGTGACTAGAAGGAAAACCTTTAGCCGCTCTCAGGGAGCTGCTTTTGGAAAAGGAATTGGTTCTGCCATCCCTTCTAATTTCCCAGTAATTTCTAATTTAGTGTCTGGTTAAAGCCTAAATCTTTGGTGCCTGATCAACTTTCCTGAACAAAAAATGAAGAAGCACCGGACAGTGAGAAGGTGATCTCAGGGCCTCAAAATCTATTACTTGTTAATTGGCTATTCTAGGGCTATGTCATGCCAGCTGCCTGGACAACTGGTGGTGCAGCCTTAGGCATCTCATGGCTAAGGAGGACATCAGCCCCCTTATATCAGTTCCAGCATCATGCCTGTCTTTGATTTTTATTGTTGATCAGAGTAAGTAGCTATATCACCCATCTTAAAACCAAAACAAAAAACAATTTTCTTCTGATCCCACTTGCCCTACCAGCTATCCTCCATTTCTTGTTCCCTTTTCATATTCTCACCTTCCATTCTCCAGTGAGCTCATTCCTGTCAAGCTCCTAACTCCCATTGCTCCACCAAAACCACAGTCACCCATCCTTTTTAGCTCACTGCTAAATCTCAGAGTCAATTTATCACTCCCTTGTCCTTATACACTTTCTTCATTTGGCTTCCAGAACATCTGCACTCTTTTGCTTTTCTTCTCCAATCTTGTTGGTGTTCCTTCTCAATCTCTTCTGTATGCTTTTGTCTGAGAATCCCAAATCTCAATCATGGGTCTTTTCCATTTATATTCACTCCCTTGATGATGTGACTTAACATTATCAAAACTTGTAATACCGTATACTTGACAATTCCCATAAAATTTTGAGCTCAGACCCCTCTCTGAACTTCAGTCTCACATTCAAATGCCTACTCCGTGTTGCCACTGAGTGGTATACATCTTAAACTCAACATGTCTTAAAAGAACTCTTAATCTTGCCCACTCTCCACCCAATCTGTTGCACCCATATTCACCTCAATTCAAAGCAACTAGAATGCATCCATTTGGTCGTTTAAGCCCAAATGCCTACAGTTATCCTTGATTTCTCTCTCTCACAACCCATGTTTAATCTGTCGAAATCCTGTTGGTTCTCTGTATCTATGCTACCGTAATTGCTTACCTGAATAACTGCAACACACTCCTAATGAGTCTCCCTGCTTCTACAGTTATGCTTCCTCTATCCCCAAATAGGCTATTCTCAACAAAGAAGACAGAAAGAAATAAAACAAATAATTTATAGCAGAGATATATGAATTTAAATATGTAAATAACAAGACAATGAAGTAGCTAGATGCTCACACCTTTACAGGCCTACTATGCTTTGCTTTACTGCACTTTGCAGATACTGTGTTTTTTACAAATTGAAAGCTTGTGGCAACCGTACAACAAGCAAGTCTTTTCCCACCATTTTTTTTTCAACAGTACCTGCTCACTTTATGTCTCTCCTATTTTGGTAATTCTCACAATATTTCAAACTTTTTTATTATTACTTTGTAATGGTGATCTGTGATAGGTGGATCATCATCACTGAAAGCTCTGATGATGGTATTTTTTAATAAGGAAGTACTTTCAATTAAGGTATGTATATATATATTTTTTAGACATAATGCTATTACACACTATTAGACTACAGTGTAAATACAACTTTTATACATACTGGGAAAACAGGTAATTATTTGACTCACTTTATTGTCATATTTGCTTTACTGCAGTGGTCTGAAACCAAACCTACAATTATCTCTGAGGTATGCCTATACCATAAATGCAACAGTTGTAAACATAGGTATATAAGTGCAGGTATGTTGATAGGAAACTCAAGTACTACAAACACAACTGTTGTCTGTGACATGGTTATTAAGCTGGAGAACAACTCTTTTTCAACTTCTAAATTAAATATGATTTTCCCTTAATAGTTGCATTCCTGGAAAATTCATTATATATTAAGACAATGCAAAAATGCTTTGTGTATACATGTAAAAAGTTATGCTCAGTTGTGGTTTTTCAATAGGAAAGCAGAGGGGGGCGTTTTAATATCAATACGTGGAACTGTCCTGTGCACTACAGGATGCCTGGCATCTCTATTACCCATGGACTAAATGCCAGCATTATTCTTTCAATCATTGTGATAACCAACAATGTTCTGACAAATTTCCTAAACACCCCGATAGTGGAACTATCTCTGCTTAGAAACACTATTCTAAAAACACAGTCTCTGATTCCAGTCATACATAATCGCTTGACTGTGTAATTTGCTCAAAAGAAGTGCAAACGGCGTCTGGGTGCTCAGTTGGTTAAGCGTCCAGACTCTTGATTTCTGCTCAGTCTATGATCTCACAGTTCATGGGATTGGGCTCTGCGTTGGGCTCTGCAGTACAGAGCCTGCTTGGAATTCTTTCTCTTCTTCTCTCTCTTTCCCTCCCCAGCTCAAACTCATTCATTCTCTCTCTTTCTCTCTCTCTCTCTCTCTCTCTCTCTGTCTCTCTCTCAAAATAAATAAATGAACTTAAAAAAGAAAGCACGAATAACATACTGAAAAGCACAAAGTGCCATCCATCTTGAGTGTGGAAATTAAATTTACTCAGAAATATTCTGATATATCCATTGGTTCCCAGCCCAGACAGTCCTCTTGCCGTAAAATGTTGGTGAACTTGGCTTTCTTGTGAGATGGGGATTGGATTATGACAGCCAACAACCATTCATAAATACAGAATTTGAAACCTAGGGAATGCTGCTATGTAAATCTATTTTGCTGTAGGAAAACAGATAGGGGAAGTACCAGTGTACAAAGAACATGGACTGACCAGGAATCAAAAGAGGTGGGTTGTAAGAGATATATTCACCTATTTGACAGATCTACTGGCTAGGCACTATCACAAAGATGACTAGGAACTTCTGCTCCAGAGAAGATGTGTAAAGGGAGCAAATCAGTCTTCAACTGGGTCTTGGTTTCTTCAAGCTCAAATCTGAATGTTCAAAGTGCTTTCCAAGTAAAAAATAAAAATGTTATGTATATGTTATAGTGTAGCACAGGGAAAATACAAAATGAAGCAGGCAAGATGGTACTAGAGTTGAGATAGTCACCCATGTGGCATTATTTTTCACATGAGGATATAAATATTACTACATGAAATTACTATTTTGTTAACAGTGAAAGTACTTATATTTCTACTTCTTGATATAATAAAAAGATGAAGCGTCTACATTCAGACAGGTCTCAGGAGTAAAGTAGAATAGAAATGGCAGTTAATATCAGCATGTTTTTTCTGAAAGCATTCTTTGCTGTGCAAAAAAAAACCCAGTATTTTAAATCATTTCATCCCTTACTCAATTCACATTTTGACAAGGCAAAATCTGCAAAGAAGTTGCACACTAAAATTGTCTGGTGGCTACAGAGCAGCTTCTCAGGAGAAAATGTTAACAAAATGAATAGAATGTTAAGCTAACTGGCTGGAAACAGTATAGATTTTAATATTATCTATTTATATCTAATTTTTTAAGTGAGAAAATTTTAACATAGCAATATCCTTTTGAAGAATGAGGATATGTTAAATATTTAATTTCTTGAGGTTATAGAAAAACTATCAAGAATAAAGCTCCTTACAGAGATAGCTAAAGTTTAGATTGTTCTAAGTTATTAACACTTCTACTTCTTTTCCAACTAGAACTTTATCTACTTATAATATTCATCCTTTCAATTACAATAAAGCCCAGAGCCTAGAAAAGGTAGTTTCTATCATTTAGAATAAGAATTCCATTTTTAAAAATTAGTCATCTCCTTTACATCCACATTCATAGTCACACCTAGTTATACTTGTTAATCCCCAAACATACCATGCTGTTTATATGCCTTCCTAGGCTTTGCACATGCTGCTTCTCAGGCCATTTTCAAAGGCTTACTCCCTATTTCCTAAAGACCTACTTACCCTTAAACACTTAACTTAAATGGTATCCACAAGCAGCCTACCTACACCTTTGCACAAAGTACTTCCCCATGTGTCCCCATCACACCTTCTTCATCCCACGAAGGCATAATTTATGACAGGACTAAAATCATTTACCCCTGTCTGTCCTCCACAGACTCTGTAAGCCTGAAGACTGGGCAATAGCACCAGGTCTGAATACAAATTTGCTAATAAAGACAACAACTATGGAAAATAAAAGTGAAAATGCTGTGATCATTTTGCAAAAGGCCCAAACCTTGAGGTCTATTACTTCTTCAAGTTTTGTGTTATTAAAATTTATTTGTAAATGATAAAAAAATAAAATTTGGTATGTATATTACCAATTATTGTATTAATTTTCAAGGTTTCAGCTAGATGTTTTTTTTTTCCTGAGGAAGAAAAACACCTCTGTAACTGATGTGCAAAACAAGTGCCTTCGATTTTCATGGTCTATTAAATGCAAATAAACATTCATAACTTGAAATATTTAAGAAAAAAATCCCCCTATTTAGATTATGATTCATCCAAAAAATAGGAAAGCACAAAGGAAAAAAAGCATACCACAGGAGAATTTACAGGGAAAGTGGGTGTGGTTCCTGAACACTACAATTCGTGCTTTCAATGTCAAAAAGTGCTTAACTGAAGCACGATAGACCAACTCCCCCTGTAAACTGAGGAACCACGTGTGCACCTGGTTATGACTACCACCTACAATGTCCAGTCAAATGAACTATAAAGATACATTAAAGTAAGTACCTAATAACATGACTATATACAAAACTTACCCATCAGCACAATAAGGTAATTTGCAGAGACAGAGAAGGGAATTAACAGGTGTCCATTTCCACATATATGCGATGTTTTATGAGACCACAACCTCATTTCTAGTCACCTTGTGAGCTAGTTATTGTTAATCTCAGTTTAATGGGAAAGGAACTAAAGCTCAAAAAGATGAATGTGACCTCACCTGTCCTACATCCTCACTGTCTCACTCAATGACAATGACCCACATTCTCTGAGCATGCATCACACATGAGGCATGCCGAGTGAGCACGCATCCTGGTTTAAATGGTTATCCCAGCATAATTAACAATTGCACCACGTTTCACTCTCCAAAATGTGTGGTTTGAACAATTACAGAGTTTCCATAAATAAGGAAGAGTGAAAGTCTGCTTATATAAAAATATATCTAGCCTAAGTCTGAAATAAGATCAAAGCATTTGGGGAAAATTGTACTGTTTTAATAAAAATGGTGATAATCATACACTGAATTTTGTACATGCTGAGATCTTTAGACACAGTTTACCCTTTAACAACACAAGTTTGAATTCTGTGGGTCCACTTTTATGTGTATTTTCCCCCAATAAATATAGTATAGTACTATAAATGCATTTTATATTCCTTAGGATTTACTTAACATTTTCTTTAGCTTTACTTTATTGTACAAATATAGCAATATAACATATATAATATACAAAATGGTTGTCAATTGCTTATGTTCCTGATAAGGCTTCCAGTAGTTTTGGGGGAGTCAGAAGTTATATATAGATTTTCAACTGCATGGAGTCTGGCATACCTAAACACAGCACATTAAGGATCAACTGCATAATTTAATCTTACCTAATACCTGAGTAAGAAGACTAGAGTTTAGAGACTAATCAGCCAAGGTCACACAATTAATAATGGGATAAGCTGACTTGAACCCAGACTGGTAAGTCTGAATGATGCGTGGTAGTTTGCGATAGCTTCTTGAGATATCCTAAGGGATGAGGTTGAAGCCAGAGTCTAGGAAGACTATCAAAGTTGACCTTCCTTCAACATGAGTCTCTTTCCTCTAAATCCCAGATCTTTGGTAGGTTCTACTAAGTAGTGTGTGGATGTATGTTGTGTTGTGTTCTCAGAGAATCCATTAAAAGAGAAAGTTTTTTTTTTAATGCTTTTTATTTATTTTTGAGAGACAGTGCGAGCAGGGAGGGTCAGAGAGAGAGGGAGATACAGAATCGGAAACAGGTTCCAGGCTCTGAGCTAGCTGCCAGCACAGAGCCCGACGCGGGGCTCGAACCCACGAACCGTGAGATCTGACCTGAGCCGAAGCCGGATGCTTAACCAACTGAGCCATCCAGGCGCCTCTAAAAGAGAAAGTTTTAACCCTGGGTAAAATTAAGACTATCCATAGAGTAAAGTCAAAGACACATGAGGGGATGCTCACCTGAGACACGAAGATTCTAGACTTATCAAGATCATGGGGACACTTTCATAAGCTTTGAACTGATTTAAGACAAGTTTTCCCAAATGTTTAAGGACCCACATATATCCTGGCTGAAATGTGAGAGAAAGGAAGAGAGAAAGAGACAGAGCATGCAAGTTCAAGAGTTCAAGAATTGCTATAACATGGTATTGCTTAGCAATAAAAACTAAAAGCTATGTTTTTCCCATCTGGTATGAACCTGCTTTTGTGAGACTATATATTCTTTGAGAGCAGAAAATATGGACTCCATCCTATTGTACTTTTATAACTTTCATGATGTCTACTTTAGATAAAAGGAATTGCCTTTGTAAAATTAGAAGGAGTGTTATGGAGGATGCCTGGGTGGCAGCTGGTTAAGCATCAGGTCATGCATGATCTCACAGTTCCGAGCCTCTGCCCCTCCTCTGCTCATGCTTATGTGCACTCTCTCTCTCAAAACAAATAAATACACTTAAAAAAAAAAAAGGAGTGTTATGGTATCATTACTTCTTTAGTATTATCTTAGTAATACCTTAAGAACAAAAAATGATTTTGTATTTTGGCTCTGTTTAATTTTTATATTCTCTTTACTGCATTCAGGTCTATATAGCACTATTTCAATCTGTAGGGATAGAAACCAGATCACTGGGAATGATAGTCACTGCTGCAATCAGAAGTAGACTCAATCACAGTCTCAAGTATACCAGATAATTACATACTAACCTTATTTTTATAAACTCAGCCAAATGGAAGAATGCACACAAACCATAAATATTCAATGAACTCCCACCAATTCAACAAGCAGTCTGATAATCTCTGATAATCATACCTGCCTTTAAGATTATTCTGGTAATTAAAGAAGCCAACCTGTAAAGAATCTCATGTAACACACACACACACACACACACACACACACACACACACACACACACACACACCCCTACTGTTACTGAAGTTTAAAAAGGCAAAAATACATGTTGTATGCACATTTTCTGCAAAGATACACAAGAAACTTAACAATGGTTACCTTTAGGAGGAGGAAACATAATGAGGAAGAAAAGAATCTTGTTTTTCATTTTATACCTTTCTATACATTTTAAACTTAACTGTATTACTTTTTTTTAATGAAAAATTGTTTTAAATATATGAGAACTAATGTTTTGTTAAAAACCTTTTCTAAAATTTCAGAAACACTGAGTCTCTGCATCCTCAGAATAAAGTTTAATAGTTTCCTGGCCACGGCCATTCGCATTTCTTATAAAGTTTACTCCTCAGCATAAATTTTTGTTCCTACTATGAACAGACTGGTTTTTTTCTATTTTTGTTTTTTTGTTTTGTTTTTTTAAATTTTCCATTCATTTATTGCCTCATTAGCTAAGAAATACTATTTGAAGAAATAATTGTCATAAGTGATAAAGGGCTACATCCAAAATATAGACAGAACTCTTAAAACTTAACAATAATAAATAGCCTGATTTGAAAATGGCTCAAAGACCTTAACAGAAACTTACAAAAACAAATATGCATATGAAATAAGCATATGAAAAGAGTCATTACAACATTGGTCAATAAGAAAATGCAATTAAAATAACAATGAGGGCACTTGGGTGGCTGACTCTAACTCTTGATACAGGCTAAGGTTATGCTCTCAGTTTCTTTCTTTTTTCAAATAGTTTATTGTTAAATTGGTTTCCATACAACACCCAGTGCTCTTCTCCACAAGTGCCCTCCTCCATCCCACCACCTCTTTTCCTGCCTCCCCCCTCCCCCTTCAACCCTCAGTTCATTTTCAGTATTCAATAGTCTCTCAAGTTTTGCATCCCTCTCTCTCCCCAACTCTCTCTTTCCCTCTTCCCCTCCCCATGGTCCTCCATTAGGTTTCTCCTGTTCTCCTGCTAGACCTATGAGTACACACATATGGTATCTGTCCATCTCTGCCTGACTTATTTCGCTTAGCATGACACCCTCAAGGTCCATCCACTTTCCTACAAATGGCCAGATTTCATTCTTTCTCTTTGCCATGTAATACTCCATTGTATATATATATATACCACATCTTCTTGATCCACTCATCAGGTGATGGACATTTAGGCTCTTTCCATGTTTTGGCTATTGTTGACAGTGCTGCTATGAACATTGGTGTACATGTGCTCCTATGCATCAGCACTTCTGTATGCTGTAAATCCCTAGCAGTGCTATTGCTGGGTCATAAGGGAGCTCTATGGATAGTTCTTTGAGGAGCCTCCACACTGTTTTCCAGAGTGGTTGCACCAGTTTACATTCCTACCAACATTGTAGGAGGGTGCCTGTCTTTCCACACCCTCGCCAGCATCTATAATCTCTTGATTTGTTCATTTTAGCCACTCTAACTGGCGTGAGGTGGTATCTCAGTGTGGTTTTGATTTGTGTTTCCCTGATGATGAGTGAAACAAAATATGCAAAGGCACAACAAGAGAAACTGAGAGACAACATTAAAAGAATATTTCCTGAAATGACAGGCCCTGGACAGTCAATAAGTCTCCTTTAACAGACCAATATTAACAGGTACACAGTGCACAACAAGCTTTTTAAAACTGACAAGAGACAGAAAACTAGCAAAAATGACAAAACGAAGGAACTCTCCCCTAAAGAACCTCCAGGAAGAAGTCACAGCCACAGAACTGCTCAAGGCAGATCTAGACAACATACCGGATCAAGAATTTAAAAAACTTGTCAAAAAATTAATCGCTGGGGTTGAAAAAAGCATTAAAGAAGCAACAGAGACAATGACTAGGAACATTGAAAATAAGTGTGATGAGTTAAAAAAGGCTATAAATGAGATGAATAATAAAATGGAGGCAGCCACCTTAGTATTTTTGAATTGGTTATTACTACTATATAAATCATAATATTTACATTACTTATAATGGAATTTTACTATATTAGTTTGAATACTTGGACATTTTTATTATCTACAACTAATTTTATCCTTTTCAATAATTCTCTATCTCTTTTTCTGTTCTTAATACACTGGCTAGATATTTTGGAGCTATTTTAGATAGTAATGACAGAAAATATGCTGCTAATTCCAAGAGTAGGTAAAATCTGTGTTTCACCATTATTAGTATTTTGGCTATTGGCAACTTGATCTTCAATTTGTTTATAAAACACAAAACTTCATATTCTTTCCATAAAATACATAAAGTAAATATCTCTAAATAGTGAGATAATAGGTGATTACATTTTCCTTCAAAATTTCCAGTAAATTATGTAGGTTTACTTAGGTTTTCTACATTAACCTAATATTTTTAAATTTCAAATTTTATTGATTTATGTTTTTTAAAAGGTTGCCCCTTTGGTTAAAATTCTCATACATATGGGGAAAGTTTCTGCAAAAGTATTATCTACAGATATCTACAATTACATTCATTAACTGCTAATTTTGTATATTATTTTTTACTAATTATTAGACTAGCCACAAACTGTTCCCATTTATTTCCAAGTTTCCCAAAATGAATGGACACATACACCTTTTATCTCCTAATGATCCTGCTTAAGGAGAATTTTTTTAACTCCAGTCATCAGTATCTTGCAGAAGGCAAGAGTGAAGCAAAACCTAAAAAAGGTTTCTCTTTAAAAACAACACTGTACTGTCCTTTGTGAAAGAGAGCATATCTAACAATAATGCCTTATTATTCCGCTAATAAAAATGACACCTCCTCCTTTTTATTTAAATACATTCATGCTTAAGACTACAGTACAAGATGCCATAAAATAAATATATTAAAAATCTGGTATTAGGTAAATCCTAACATTCCCAGATCGAAGTTCCATGAAAATCAGATTCCAATAGTCTTAATATTAAAACTTTCATGTTAATAAATTTGTATGGCAATGTGTTCAAATCCTTATCAAGTTGTTTTTTTCTTTTTATATTTTATTAAGTAACCATTATATTGAACCCATCTTGTCATCTGATTTGGCTAGTTTGAGACACTACCAGAAAATGCCAACTTTGAATATAAACAGCCTACTTTTCACCTTTACTCTACCAGGGAAGTTTCGAAGTGTTAAAAAATGCAAGCCGCTACTCATCTTCTAAAAACAGAAAGGGAATAATTAGATCACAATTGATGGCTCCTTTCTTGGAGAGGAAAAAAATGATGAATGCAACTGGAATGTTTATTGTCACTGAAATTCTTCAGGCCTGGATTCCAAGTATGGGTCTTGATGCAAGTTACTATGACAACTTAAATTACAGAAAATGTCCCTCTTCTACCAAGTTGTTTTCTCTTTTTTGCAAAGATCATTTCAAGCCCCCTAAAATCTGTGTGCATAAATTACCTGTAACAACAATAAACTATATCTCTTTACAAGTTTTATTTAGAAATGCCCCCATCTAAACCATTAAAACCAAGTATATGCATATAAAAAGTAAATTCCACTAAATCTACATGGGACAGAAACCTAACCTGAAAACGTGAACATAAACACACACACACACACACACACACACACACAGCCTAAAATGTAAAATGTTGAGAGTATTTTGAAACTATTCTCCACTACCAGAGGCACAAAATATTACCACCATAAGCTTCATTACAGAAACTATAGGAAATTACTTACAAGGCAGTTTTGAAACAAGATTACAGAGCTAAATCCTGTTTATCATTCTTTTCCCTCCATTAATGCTTTTTACAGGAAGGCATCAGAAAAGAACAGAAAGAGAAGCAAATAAATTATCTCCAATGTCTTATTCTGTTTTACATAATCTGTCATTTTTATATAAAATATGAGCTTTAAAATTTCTTCTTACACAGTCTCAAATTTTAAACCTAGGAAAGTTGCCCTGTGATAAATAAAAGGTGAATTATTCTCTATCATTCCCTAAAAGAATAATGGCTCACAAGAAACTGCATCATTGTGAAGAAAATGCAATTTAGTAGAAATATTCTGACTATAAGACATTAAAAATTTAAAGTTACTCCATAAAAAATATTTAAGGTAGTTTCACAGTGTAGCAATACTGAAAATTCAAAGCTGGTTTTGTTGCTATCAAAGTTAACATGACTAAAATTAGACGGTTCATTCAGAAAGATTTAGGGAACTTATATACCCTCTTTCTGTGAGTAAACTGGGTTACTTCAGTAGCCAGCAAAGGCAAAAAAGTTTTATGTATTGCTATAACACATCCAGAAACCCTTCATTTATTTAAAACAGACAAAACTTCATTTAAAAAAAGAAAACAAGGCAGTATGCTAAGGGAATCCTTTTGCACTTGACATCAAGAATGAAAGACTGTTAATTTCTAGTATGCTAAGCATTTGAGAAGAAACAGCAAAAAATTAACTCTTTAGCTGCAAACTCAAATCAACTCCTACATCTTCTACATGTTTGAAGGGATAACTACTAGTGTTCTAAAAGAAACAAATAATTGAAATATTCAAAACCAAGTGTACATATCTAAACATTAGATCTGAACCATAGTTCCTCTTGGTATAACTTATATATAAATCCTCCTTAATAAAACATTAATGTAAAGAAAAGAAAGATTTACAGAATAGCTTCATCAGTAATGAAAGCTAAACCTAAAATTTAAGTGACAAAAAATTATGGAGAGAACAGTAGTGTTAGACTACGTAATACATTTTGTTCCTTATACTTTTCTTCTTTAGTATATATTACAAATAGCAGGGCTCAACTAGAATTTTTCAGCTTCTTACATAGTTATAAGAAAACTGTCCAATTAGAATCAGACTATCTTCTACTTCAACACGTGTGGCCTGCTTGTCAGGGATTTTGCTAATGCCACAAGCAATGCAACAGGGTCTGCAGGAGAAAAACTGAACCAGTGAGGACATGGACTCGTGGTTTTAGGAATTCATTTCTCTCCAAATATTCCAGCAATTACTACAATGCTCTAAGGTTATACTTTTTATTTCAGGGATGAATTAATTTATGTTAAGACCTTTGAAAATCCATTATTAAGGCAAAAATGGAAGTACCTAACTTTTGCAAATGAGAGACTAAGGAATTTATGAAACAGTATGCTGGTTGGTGCCCTTAAAGAGTTAGCTCACCTGTAAAATGTGAACAGTTTATTCACAAGCGATTCACATACTACAAACAAGGTCAAATTATTTTCCTTTCTGAGACCAAAGAATCACTTTAATGTTTCAAGAGACGATACACATCAAGCACACAAATGGCAACTGGAAATTAATTTAGTTGTATATTCTCACACAAGAGACTCTGCAAACCCCTTTACTTAATGAAGACAATTACACTACTTAAGAGATGGAAGCTCAAACTATAAGCTATTTCAAACTTATCCAGACCTTCTAATCTTCACTGTTAGAAATATTTCTCTGCTTTAAAACAGGCCATCAATTAATGAATGGATAAAGAAGATGTGGTGGGTATAATGTGTGTATACATAAAATGTGTGTAGACACATATACAACAGAATATTATTCAGACATAAAAAAAAGAATGAAATCTTGCCATTTGTGACAACAGGGACAGAGCTATAGAATATTATACTAAGTGAAATAAATCAGTCAGAGAAAGACAAATACCCTATGATTTTATTCATATGTGGAATTTAAGAAACAAAACAAAGGGGGAGAGAGAGACACACACACACAAAGAAACAGACTATAGAGAACAAACTAATGGTCACCAGAGGGGAGGATGGGTGAAATAGGTAATGGGGATTACAGAGTGCACTTGTCTTGAAGAGCCCAGGGTGATGTACAGAAGTGCTGAATTACTACATTGTGCTCCCCAAACTAATATAACACTGTATGCTAACTAACTGGAATTCAAATAAAAACTTAAAATAAAAATAAGTAAATAAAAGAAGATGCCAATTTATTTTAAAAAAAATTTTTTTTACATTTATTTATTTTTGAGAGACAGAGACAGAACACAAGTGGGGGAGGGGCAGAGAGAGCCTGGGACACAGAATAAGAAGCAGGCTCCAGGGTCTGAGCTGTCAGCACAAGCCCATGTGGAGCTCAAACTCATAAACTGAGATTATGACCTGAGCCGAAGTCAGATGCTTAACCCACTGAGCCACCCAGGCACCCCAAGAGGCTGTCAATTTAAAGCATGAGTAGAATAATGCTCAGGATGCCTAAAAGTGGTGACTCACCAACTTGCAAAAATTTGCTTCAGACTCCACATTTGAAATCTAAAGCATGTTTCATAATGCTATTAGTGTCAACCCAAATTAGGACCTAGGATTTATAGTACAGTCGCCAAAAAAAAAAAAAATACTATTGCTAATTACACTTTATACTTATCTAAATATAGGACTTACAAGTAACAATTCTTAGGAATTCACCAGTGAACACAACCTCTGAAAATCTCCCCAAATTCCGAAAAGCTGCATTTAAAATGTCACTTTAAATGATATTTTTCTAGAATATATGGAAGGAGTACAAGTTTTCGGACTCACCTTAGGGCGCTGGAGTCCCCAGGTGGGAAGAGTGTTGAGGTAGTCTTCAGAAAGAGTGGAGCACCAGACAGGTTTTCTAGGAGGAACTAAACAGGCACCTGAAAAGGTATACAGTGTTCTTATAGTCCTGGCTAGTTTTTATCATAAAAATGCTAAATCATCCATTTTAATTCATAATTATCAAAGAACAAAATACATAAGCTTTTAGCTTCAAACAGCTTTCCAAAGAAGAATTTTCCCTCACCTCTCCAACCTTCCCCCTTCCTCATTTGAACTGCAGTACTTGTGGGGCGGGTTTGTTTTCTATTTGATCTCAATTAGCATTGTTGTGCCATTGAAAAAGGAATCTCAGTTTTTTCTCAAAAAGGTCATTCGATGGGCCTGTGGTGTTCTAGGAAAGACTTTGTGCCTTCTTTTCCTCCTGACCAAAGCTTCCTGCAACACTACAATAATTTCTTGAGAGCAGTTTAGCAGTTAGACGTTTGGAAAACTGCCTAAAGCCAGCACCTAAAAGTGATGTTGAGGGAGAGATCCCTGGTTTTCAGTCTTCAAAAACAAAAACAAAAACACGCCACACTGTCCTTAGGGAGTATGAATTATAACACTAGCTAACTCAAGAAAGAGGGTAACTTGGCACCAGTTCTTTTGCCCATTCTATTGCCTAATGCTGTGAGAATGTGAAACTCTGCCATTAGTTATAAAGAAAGCCTAAGAAAGAAATTTGGCCACAAGGCGGGAATTGATGCAATTCAGATGTCTGCCACATTCAGACTATGCCCTAAGCAGATGTTTCTGCATTTATTTATAGAAAGGTTTACTTTAATAACAAGGCCATCTTCCATTAACCATTTCTTTTCACACTAAACTACTTTAATTATGAATAAAAAAGACTCCTTAAAGTTACAATCCTTAAATTCTTAGCTATGAAATAATATGAAATGTCAAATTAGAAATAGTATAAGGAAAAGGAGCCCAAATATGATGCAAACTATCAGAAAATATATAAATTTCAAACATAAGTGAGGAAGGGATAAGTTACTCCAAAATCTCTCCTTCCATAGCTGGGTTCTCCCTGAAAGGATACTATACCCATGAATGGAAACATTGCCTCTCAGTCTGTTTGCTAGACTAACATTTTATATAACTTAATAGTTGTTATAAAGATACCACCCATTTCTGGATTATTTTTTAAATAGTGTTATAGCTGTATGATTTAAAGGTACATTAGTGCATGCTTCAAAGTTTTAAAAGAAAAAGAGGGGGGCACTCACATTAAAATTTTTTCTAATGAAAATAAGTAAGCTATAAGTGAACTGGCTATCAAAGAATTCCTGTTTCATCATTTTATGTTAGATGGGTTAGAGCCTTCTGGCTTCAACCAGGCCTAACCACCTCCTAAAGCAGCTAAAAGAAAGACACAAATTTGAGGCTCCTGGGTCTTGGTAAAAAGAGTCTGTCCATGGAGCATGTCATCCAAAAAGCAATGAAGTGTCAGCCCTGCTGGGAGAGAGTACTGAAAGATGAATTAAAAGACACATGAGAAAGGCTAAATAGACTAAGCACCCTAATTCCCACCCTTGGGCCTAGAAGCTATCTGGAAGTCAGCCTAGTTGGCAAAGGGATTCTTATTTATCTAAATTAAAAATCTCATTTCTTACCCATCTTTTCTTCTTGAAAGCCTCATTTCTCTTTTTAGTTTTGTTTTCAAAAAAATCTTTTGAAAGTGGGAAGTTGGCAGTTAAAAGAAGTGCTAAAATTGACATAATCATTACCTTCTTTTATCCATAAAATAAGGTTATCAAGACTAGAGCCAGACATTTAAAGGCCAAGAAGATTATGGTGCCTATTTCCTCATACGTAATTCAAAATAATACTAACTTAGATATATGCTAACATTAAAATCTCTCCTTTTTAGATTTTTAAAATATTTTATTTATTTTTGATACAGAGAGAGACAGAGCATGAGAGGGGGAAGAGCAGAGAGAGAAGGAGACACAGGATCGGAAGCAGGCTCCAGGCTCTGAGCTAGCTGTCAGCACAAGCCTGACACGGGGCTTGAACCCATGAACGTGAGATCTTACCGGAGCCGAAGTCAGAGGCTTAACTGACTGAGCTATCCAGGCGCCCCATCTCCTTTTTAGATTTTTTATAATTGCAAAATTCTGAATGAGTCAAGGTTCTTTAGAATAGGATGGTAAGTGTCCTAGTCCTGCCTGGGTCCTGGGAATGTGGTTGGGATGCCTGTGGGAAATGCCAAACCTGTGAAGAAGTGCCAGGCTCTGGTATGCTTGTAGTCACCTCTCCAGTCTCCTGGGCCGCCTCAACCTCTCCCCATTGATTACTATAACCATCCTAACTACGCAACCATTGCCCAAACCACTTTAAAAACAAACAAACAAAAGACAAAAAAGAGCAAATCCTATCATTTTACTGTTTTTAAAAATCTCCACAAAAAAGTCCAATTTTTTTTTTTGTTTGGCCTGTCATTATGGTGACAATTTCTTCCTAACGACAAATATGGACATAAGATCTAGCAATCTGAAGACAGCAAGAAATCTGAGATTTAAAGATAATCTCAGAAAATTTACAATGTATTGGGGCTCCACCTGGGACTTCACATCCTTGCATGCCACTGTCTAAACTCCTTTCTAGTTGTTCCCTTGAAGCTACCACTTGACATGTTCCAGCCTCACCTCTGCTCAGCCTCTCAGGTTCTAGCTCTACTTCAAGCTGGCATCTCATCCCTGGGCTCGACCAACTTTCTATGCTGACCAAACTCCAACTCACCCTCCAAGAGAAAACTCAGTTGTCTCACATTGCCTGGAAATCTTCCCTCATCTAAACTGATCATTCCAGGAATTATGGCTGGCTAACAGTACTCACTGGTACTGTTTCCTAAATCCCCACAACCCTATGAGGAAGGTAAGATGTAAAAAGGGAATAATCAGAAAAGAAAACTAAAGAATAGAAAGGTTGAATAAGTGGTCCAAGGTCAGATAGCTAATATATAAGAGAGCCAGAAACTGAACTCAGGTAAACTGACTTCAAAGCCCATGTTCTTCAACAACTGACTTCCTCATCTACAGTATATACCTTTGTTTTAATACTTATGATTATAATGAAAAGTTTGCCTTTCCTTGAGGACAGAGACATTTTGCATTGCTATCTGTATTCATGTTGCCTAGCACATAAGAGGTGCTCAGTAAATGTCTGTTGAGGGCTTGATGAATTCAGAGTTTTATAGAATGGCAACAGGATACTCAGTGGTGCTGAGCTTATCGCCAATGAAAGCCTTGCCTAGCTAAATGATTTCTTTTACCTAGAATTCTTCTATGACTACATGTCCAAAAAAGAGGTATCTATTATATAAGTAATTGAAATGGACCAATAATCACTGTCTACCAACACATGCAATTTGGGGTAAAAGATGTAAAAACTGAAAACCTCTATACCCTAATTTATATTATTTTTCATAAAATTAAAACTAATGTTATCTGAACATTCACTGGACACTTGCACATATTAGATTAGACATTCTCCTAGTCTGGTAGCCAGTGCCCGAGATAGCCCCCAAAGATCCTTGGACTCTGGTCTTCATATTCTTGTGTATTCTCCTCCCACTATGAGCAGAGTTAACTAGTCCAGCCAGAAGAATATCATGGAAATGATGTGTGACTTCCAGGCTAGGTCATAAATGATGCAGCTTCCATCCTGCCCTGTGACCACTTGCTCATGTTATGCAGGTGGTCAAGCAGCCCTATGGAGAGGTCCACATGGTAAGAAAAAGGCCTCCTGGCAACAACCAGTTCAAACTTGCCAGGCATGTGAGCAAACCACGTTGGAGGGCCCAGTCAAGCCTTCACACAAACTACTTATAACATGGGATGATGTAAGATTCTGAGCCAGAACCACCCACTTAGGATATTCCTGGATTCCTGATCCAAAGAATCTAGTGAGATAAAAAACAAACAAACATTTATTGTTTTAAGTCCCTACATTCAGGGCAACTTGTTATGCAGCAATAGATAAATAATATATCTATCGTCATTTACCCAGCCTTTATTTAGTTTATAAGAATGCAAATGAAAATTACTGATACAAATGAACACAATATCAGATTATTGCAATTCGTATACATTGAACAAAACTAAAATAGAATGATTAAGAACAACTCAAGAGCAAAATAAATTCCAGTTTTATAAGAGATGTTGTCGTTTTCCTTTTGTCCCCCCCCCCTTTTTTTTAAATAAGTGAGAGAAAGCATGCAGGCCTTTCACTTATTTGTAGGTTATCTCTTAATGACTACTGGTTAATTGCTGAGTATATTCCCTTCCTCTAAACTAGGCCCACCAAATGAATAATCAGTGGACAACAGTGTCATTTTTATTACTGTAGAAATCAGAAAAGAGTTTACTACTCTGGCTGTTCAGGTCTTATAGGTCATATAGGAAAAAGTCTAAAGGTTTTAGAGGAAGCTGCTCTCTACTTTGTGACTTCAAGATACCTAAAAAGTTAAGAAACTACATTTCTTTTTACTGAAAAGGGAAAATCCACCTAAATAGTCGACTATATTCAACTATAAATAGAATGCAAAAGCATATTTTCATAAGTGACATCTCTTTGTATATATAAAATATTAAAACGATAAATATTATGTAAATTTGAAACTATCCTGAATTTTTAGTTTTTCTAATAAAAGAAAGGGTAGGATTTTTTCTTCTTTGACACCAAAACTCATATACATCCTACATCTGTGAACATAATTCAGTTCTACTAAAAGTTATACACAGTTATGAAGAAAAGTATCTTAGGTTCTTAACATTCATTGTAAATTGTTAAAAATAAAACAATTACAGAAACAATAAAGGTAGAAATACATCCATTATAATGCTATTAGCTATATTTGTTTGCAAAGCAGAGATTTATATAATAAACATACACCAAGCCTTTAATATATTTAAAATATAGTAGAGATTAAAAACGTGAATAAGATATTGGTTTCATTCCACCAATTGTGCAGTATTTGTGAGACAGAACTAACATACACTAATAATGGTAATACCAAATAAATGTTTTGGAAGGACCAAAAAAAATTGAAGAAAAGCTACAGTAGAGTTCATATCCTAGATATTCAAGAAGCCTTTGCGAAATGTCATTATACTTGTGTATGACTTTAATTTTTTGAGCTTTTTCATGTTAATAAGTTAAAATTCCCATTATAAAGATGACAAAGCTGAGACTCAGAAAGATTAAGTGACTTGATCTGAACCAAGTTTCTGCCTTTTAATGAAGTTATAGTAGATATTCAGAAAATAAGTGTCAGGCAACACTCTATGCATAATTCATAAGCTGTTCATTGTCCTGGGAAGGTAAATCCTACAGTCCCCATTTTGCAGATAGGACACTAAGAGTTTAGAAGATTTGGCACCTTTCCAGGTTCACATGGCTAATAAATGATAGAGTCCTGGTCTGAACTCAGGTATACCTGATTTGAAAGATTCTCCTTTTTACTCCCAGACTCCCATCCCAGGTTAGTAGGTATAACCCATGCTGCTCCCAGTAAGTGTTCACATTCTTTACTGCACATTCCTTTTCTGGCCTAAGAAACTGATCCATAAACCATAGGAATTGAAATTCATCCTTGTTAGTATTATGATTTGTTATTAAATGTCACACAGGAAATCAGAAGGGTTACAAAGGAGAAAGATAGGACAAAAGACATGATCAATTAGTTTTTTAAACAGCCGAGCAATTACTTTTGCTTAGACAAGGCTAAAAAATGCATTTCATAAACTTTGCTAGACAAGCTAGCCAATGGTTGCTTGGATCAGGTCTCCCTCCCCTAGCTAACACTTAACCCACACACCAGAGTTGTTTTCAGATCAACTGCAGAGTTTAACAAGCATTCATCAAATTATCTAGTCCTAACTGAAGCTCTATTACTCCAATTTGAGTTGGCCAAAAAAGCCACTGTTAAATGCATATAAAGAACAAACATAATCACGCTAACAGAAGCTATGTCTCCCTGTAGAACACACATCAGACAAATGTGATACTGGAACATCTTAAAGAGTTACATTACACAAGCACTGAGAAAGAAACAGCACGATCTTGGTGTGGTCCAGGGATCAGGACAGCACATATGGCCCAGTGTTTGAGAAAACATCAAACTGATGGAAATGGTAGGAGGGAGAAAGACCTGAAGAACAGTAAAGGAAGTGGGCTCTTTCTGCAAAGCTGTCCTGACTGATGCACAGAAAGTACAATGCTTTTTTGGAGGCACAGTGAGTTTGCAGAAGAATTTAGGTGGGAAAGATATATCTGTGAAAGAGCTGCTTTGTAAAGAGCGGGAAAAATTCAAGGAACTTAACTAGTTTTTTATTTAAATGAACAACAAAAGGTGACAAGTCCTTCAGCAGATCGCTTCTCTAAACATACCAAAAGGATTCTTTGGAGGTTTCTAGCCTGTTTTGTGTTGTTAGACCTACTCCCCTATTGTACAATGGGATCCTGTCTCATTTCTTCTTTATAGTCCCAGCACCTAGCACAGAATCTGGCACACGGAATCAATGAGGATGAGAGGAAGGCCAGGAAGAGGATCATGATAAAGCAGGAATTTGAAATGCTATTTCCTGACGTGGAATGCAGGCAGCTAACTGATAGACATTTTTCTTTTCCTTCTCCCCCAACAAGGACAGATTGGTTGGAAAGCAGATCTATTTTTTAAATAAAAAATAATTTAATTAAAAAGCAAACTTGTGGTTTTGTTTTTGTATTAACACAAATGAAATCCCAAATTTTTATTTCAGCCACCACTCCCCAATTACCCTAGAATTTTAAAAAATATCACATATTGCTCTAGATAACCCCTTCCTAGCTTATCCGATTTGATTATCCAGCTTTATTTCTATAAATTTAGCATCTGTTCAATACTGCTACCATGTGACAAAAAAAATCCCTAGATTACTTTTAAAGCTGACAATCCTAACTGAAAGGCTGTCCACATGGGTGTTTTAAAGTTTCTCCCAATTTTCTTCTAACAGTCTTAGAACTACTTTTTAAAACCCTACCATAAAGTTCAAATGTGATGGATTGATTGATTTTTAAAATACTAATTGATTTTAAGTGACAATGATTTTTATTCTCCTTTTAAAATAGGTGTTGATAGAAAAATTTTAGCATGTTTTTTAAAAAGGCAAAAAAAAAAAAAAAAACAGGGATCAAAGAATATCCTCCTATTAAACCTGACAAGCATTTTGGCATGTTCAGATATTTTAACCAATTATCTAATTTCCTAAGTTGAACAGTTTTATAATATATGTTAATCTTGAATAAAAGTCTTCATTTCAGTTCAAAGAAGAGCATTAAGCAATAAAGATAACTTAAGTTGAAGAAAAGAGTATCTTTATGTTTAAATACTATTTAAGCCAGGCACTTGTGATTATTACACTTTACCTATTTCTGAGACCTTATCACTTACTGCATTAGTGCCTTAGAGAAAGGAAGTCCTTGGATCACTTCTAGAATTATAGTCTTCAGTTTTGGTGTCTTCCTACCCCTTGCTGAGACCATATGATATTGACCATAATAATGTACAATTTGGCTCCAGGGAGTCAAAAGGAAGTTAAGAGGCAAGACTGCATATTCACATGATGTATTGCAGATTTTGTTCAGTTTACCATGTTCCAGTTCATATCATTCATTGTCTAGTCATCAAGAGTCCACTCCTGACCCCAGGTACAGGGAAAATGGCAAAAACATACAACAGTCAATGTGTAAGAATAAGTAAGAGAGAAAACAGGATAAGGAAGGGAAAATGATTAAAGCAAACAGAAGTGGCAGAAAAAGAGTGGCGTGGGGGTAGTAGGTAAATAGGAACTTGGTCAGGGTTGTGAAAAGCCAATGACTATGGGAAATGATAGGTCAGATACAAGGGAAACACATAGAGGAAGCCAACAGAAGTCTAATTCCTGCACAATTCAGAGAGAAACTGGGCAAGGAGGAGCAGCCAGCAGATGTGCTAACAGAAAAGGCAAATAGTCCTGGCATGATATGGAAGTTGGTGACAGCCTACACATCAGTCTCCCAAAGGCAGATGGAATCCACAGTCACGATTGTCCAGTCAACCCAAGAAATGTGAGGTCATTCATACTGTATGAAATCGAGGCTCCAAAGAGAAAACTGGCATGTCCTACACAGTTCTGGAGGTAGTGCATACAGCAGCAAACACCCTAATCCCAGCTCTGCTGTGAAGTGCATTTGGGACACTCACAACCTCCCTAAGCCTCAGTATCTCATCTGCAGAGCAAAGCTCTTAGAAATCAGTGTACCTGTTGTATCTTTTAGTAACTGCAACATAATCAACATCTCTATGCCCCTGAAAGATGAAGGATCTTGGGAGAAGATGAACAGATGAATGCAAATCATCAAGGCCACTATCACCTTCTGAGTAGGGCAGAACCCAACTTGGGATGCTGGGGAAACCAGACTGCACATAACTATTTCACCTCTTTAAGACTGATGGCAGGCTCTGCTACAAGGTCACTGAGACCAAGAGAATTGCTTGCTACAATCCAGAGTCAGGAAAAATATTTCTGTCAATCACCTCCTATGTGCCAAGTCACTGTTTTAAGTCCTTTATGCATTAATTCATTTACTTCTCTTAACAATCCCATAAAATAAGGATTTTCCTCATTTCCTGATAAGGCAAATAACTTATACATACATATATATACAGTCTGTGCTCCTAACCACTCCACAACACTGCCTCTAACCAGGACCCTGTGGCTTGCTCTCCTGACAAGATGGCCTTCTTTCCTTCAAATACTGATTTTAGCCACCCCTCTTTGAATTTCACATCTGTAAGATGGGGACAAGACCACTTCCTTTCCAACAGAACAGAATATTTTTACGTGACAATGCCTAAGAAACATATGAAAAGATACTCTATATCCATCACACATCAGGGAAACGCAAATTAAAATAGGAGATACTATCTCATACCTCTTAGAATGGCCAAAATCTGGAACACTGACAACATCAAATGCAACAGGACCCTCAATCAGTGCAGGTGGGAATGCAAAATGATAGTCACTCTGGAAGACAGTTTCTAACAAAACTAAACATACTCCTTGCTGGCAGGATCCAGCAACCGTGCCCCTTGGTATTTACCCAAAGGAGCTAAAAATTTATATCCGCACCGACACCTGCATATTTATAACTCCCAAAACTTGGAAGCAAACAGATGTCCATCAGAAGGTGAGTGAATAAATAAGCTGTGGTCCAGATAATGGAATGTTATTCAGAGCTAAAAATGAGCTATCAACCATGAAAAGACATGGGAGAAAAGGTAAACGCGTATGAGCAAGTGGAACAGAAGCCAATCTGAAGGGGCTACAAACTGTATAATTCCAACTATATAAATTCACTCAGAAAAAGACAAAAGTATGGAGACAGGAAGGAGATCAGTGGTTGTCATGGGTTGGGATAGAAGGAGGAATGAATAGGCAAAGCATAGCTAATTTTTAGGGCAGTACAACTACTCTATAATCTAACGGTGGATATATACCCTTGTGCATTTGTCCCAACATATAGAGGGTACAACACCCAAAGTGAACTGTAGTGTAAACTATGGGTTTGGGGGTGATAGTGATATGTCAATGTAGGTTCATTAGCTGAAACAAATGTATCACCCTGGTGGGGCATGTTGATAATGGGGAAGACTATGCATCTGTGGGGTATATGGGAAATCTTGGTAAGTTCCTCTTAATTTTGCTGCAAACCTAAGACTGCTCTAAAAAAAATAATAAAGTCTTAAAAAATGCCTAACAACAAGTGACACACTGTAGATCCTTAATATTGCTCATTTATACCTTTACCTCCAGTGATCGTTACCTAGATGAAGGTTACCATCTGCCCAACATTCCATGCTTATGTCCAGCTAAGGGTCAGACAAACTGGCTCCCTGCACAGCCAAAGACAGAGCAATGCTAGGACTAAGTCTGCCTTTCCTCCAAAAGGCACCAAACAACATTACTCAGATGCATCTCCCTTTGATGGATGTTACCTGACTCTAAAGATGCTTTCAGGGCTTGTCTGAACCCAGCAATGAAAGATCCCATTTCTGAGCTGTTATTTGGTATATTACAACATGCCACATAAGGCCTACAGTTATAGCATTTGACAGGAAAAAAAACCACAATAGAACTGTAGAAATTTTTTAGAACTAATTTCTGCATGGTGCAGTCAAAATAAATTACCCTGAGACTTAACAGAGCACAGTTCACTTCCACCAGCCAATGAATCAGGGAAATCAAAACTGCCCCATGCTCAAAATTCATGTTTTGCATCTAAAAAATGAAAGGCTCAAGACCAGGTTTATATCATCACCCTGGATGTTTTCCTCTGGACACATTCCAGTTTGTTAATGTCCATAAAATCTGGCACCCCAAACTAAAAATGTCTTTCTAAAGATGGTCTGATCAGCATAAAAGATACATTACCTGTGTTGATCCTGCCTTGGCTTTTTTATTAAATTATTTTCATTTAAAGCTCAATAGATACAAAGAATTCTAAGGGAATACACATGTGTGTGCCCACAACCAGTTTTTTTAAAAAAAAGTAAAATACTAATACCTCTGAAGCCTCTTTTGACTCTTCTTAACCCACTCCCTAATCCTCCACTTAGAGGTTAAAACTCTCTTAAATTCTGTATGTACTCTTAAAAAATAATTCAGTCACATGTTTGTATACCCAAATGATATACTAGTTTGCCCAAATTTCTGAACTTCATATAAATGGTATCATATCACATACAATCTTTTGCACCTTGCATTTTTTACTCTATATATGTTGCTGCTTGGATCGGTGCCTTATACATTTCTAAAGCTGCAGAAAGGGTTGCGTGCACAGGTGTGGGCTGAGTCTGGCTGTTTCCTGGCCGCACCCACTCGGATGGGGTGGTACCCATGCTGCACTCACTGGTCATTCATCATATTAATGACTTAGTCCTACAGTAATCCACTGTGTGTATACAACACATCACAGATAGGTTTTCTACAACTGACGAATTTTTTTCCAGGTTTTTTGGAATGGCCCACATGAAATGCTATGGACAATGGAGGATATATGATGGACTAAAGGCTATGTGTATTTTCAACTTCACTAAAATCAGTTTTCTTCAGAACTGTGGTCATGACCTACAATGGTTCATAAAATTTCCAGGGTTGGGTCCAACTTTTGTTTTTAAGTTAAAAAGAGAAAATTTGAAAGGAAAAATAATAGAGAATATTACCTTTAGGAGGATACGATCAGTTTCTTGAAATTCTGACTTAAATTATACACATGTGTTACATGTACACAAACACATCAATAAATGAATTTCCTACTGTGGGTCAGAAAGCTCAGAACTGTTCTCCAGTTGATTAATTTCTTTTTTGGCTATGTCTAATTTACCATTAAGCCTGTTTGCTGATTTTAAAATTAGAAGTATATATTTAATTTTTCAAAGTTCTATCTAGTTTTTTCAGACCTTCTTTGTCATTTTTGTATTCACTTGCTATTTACTCACATTTTTAACATTCCCATTTCTTTTTTTTTTTTTTTTTAATGTTTATTTTGGAGAGAGACAGAGTGCAAGTAGGGGAGGGGCAGAGAGAGAGGGAGACACAGAATCCAAAGCAGGCTCCAGGCTCCAAGCTCTCAGCACAGAACCCGATGTGGGGCTTGAACTCACAAACTGTGAGATCATGACCTGAGCCAAAGTCAGATGCTTAACTGACTGTGCCACCCAGGTGCTCCCCTCCCCCCGCATTTCTTTAAAACAAAACTACTTTACATTCTCTGTCTGGTACCAATATCTTAGATCACTACATGTCTAATTCTATTATTTACTCTGGCTGGTTCTATTCATGATGTTTGTTTACTTGTCTGTTTTATAATTTTGACTATGAGTTAAAATATCTTGAGGGTGTCATGCTAAGCGAAATAAGTCAGGCAGAGAAGGACAGATACCATATGTTTGCACTCATAGGTCTAACAGGAAACTTTCAGAATGATCTAGCTTCAAGAAAAGCAAGCAGTTAGTAATGCTTAAGAAAAACTGATTCAGTATCTAATGGATAGTTGATACCTGTCACAACACAGCATTTGATATACTGTTAAGTGAAACTGCAATAAAATCTAAGTTTGTTTTGGGAGTGTTTGCTGTATAATTGGATTTAATGAAATGTTTAGAGGTGTAGTAGGCAGGACTTTGAGCAGATAATGAAAGAAAATACAAAATGCTTATTGATTTATGATGTGGTTTCATCTTAGCTTGGGCAAACCATGCAGTATTTAATACATAGTAGCAGAATATTTACTATTGAAGCTTGAAAAGATGTGAGCTCTTTGTGTGCAATCTTTCATTTATGCATGTGAGAGGGTTTTCTTTTTTTTTTTTTTAATATTTTTACATTGTAGTACTTGCTTTGCTTGT
>NC_043709.1:80323582-80348089 GCF_006229205.1 Suricata suricatta
GTTATGTTTAAAATGAAGTTGCTTTTACAACACCAAAGACTTAATCATCCATTTCATATATAAAAGGTAGCTACTTTTTTGCATGGACCTCAAGTATATTGTAGTATAGAGGTGGAATTTAAAAAAAGGTATTAAGCAGGCTGTGTTTTAGCTTATGGGCAAGTAATAAGTTGTATCATTTATCTTGAATGTATCAGAGATAAGCTGCTATATAATGACTGCCACTTCAGATAGCTGTGAAATTAGGTGATTAACTAGTTGTTACATAACCTTCTAATTTCTGTATAAGTCTAATTACATGAAATAGAAGTTGGGGTTCTGATTTTTTACTTTGCTTATCCATCTGGAGTGTCATTGTAACTACTGTATTGTAAATGATGGAAAATAACTGCATATGTTAAAAAAATAGTGTTATATTCTAAAAAAAAATAAAAAATAAAGTTACAAAAAAAAATCTTGAAATTATATTTCTTGAACTCTTTGAGGCCTAGATTGAAGAAAGATTCCTCCAAAAGGAATCTGCACTTGCTTCTGCCTTGGGCTACTATGCTAAAACCACTTAACTATTTGTCTCTTTTGAACCACCTAAGTAGTTCTAAACTAGGACTAAAAACCTGCATGAATGCTAGTTATTAATTATGAAACATAAGATAGGTAGTTTTCCTTAGAGTTGCAAGGGCCTGGGAGGAGATGGGTGGATGGGGAGAGTTAGTTCTGGTTCAACACTACACTATGAAAGCAGTCTTCACAGGGTCCCAGACTGATGTGAAGACACTTTCTATTAAAGTTTTTCTCCCTAACATAGGCTCTAGGCTTTGTCTCCTGTCTCCAAGTAAATCAAAGCTCACATCTGGATTCAACAAGTGTTCTCATATCTCATATCGGCTGTTCCATGTACCTCATGGAGTTCTCGCTTTTACTTTCGGCCAAATGTTTCACTCTCTTCATTTAAAGGCACATCTATGTAACTTGCCTAGCATTTTTATTTTAGTTTCTATGGTAGAAGAAGTTTAGGGTATTTAGTCTCACATACCAAGAAATGAAAGGTAGCATTAGTTTTTTTAAAGGCCATTACTTCCTGTTCTTTTTCATAGGAGGTATGTTGAGATAAGTTTCCTCATTCCTGTACTTATGTAACTGTTATTTTTTTCATCTAAGTGCAGAAATTCATATTCCAAGCCATTAAATTTAGTCCTTTTATAGTTCAACCATCGTTTTAAGCCATTAAAATCATTTTGAATTCTCAATCTGTCATTTTTAGATTTTATCTACATTTTCAAAGTTTTTCATTTACAAACCTGATTAACATGCCTTCTATATATTTATTCCAAGTTGAAAAAGATGTGGAACATGGTATCATTTATATATAATTATAAAACATAATTTCTAAAAGAAAATTGATAACATCAGGAAAGTAGCACCCAGTGTGTTCAATTTCTTACAATAAAAGATATTTGCTTGGAAATGTGCTTTTATAAAACCAAGGTTTTATTACCTTTACCTAAGTGTTATTTAAGGATGCTTATGGATACTCTTTGGTATAGATCCTTGAAATGGGGATTGCTATGCCTCCCTCATACACCACAAATTAATTCTGATGCAGATGCAAGAGTAGGTTAAAGTTAACAAGAAGGAGGGCTTTGAAAACTATGATATAGAAATAATCAACCATCGTTTAAATGTTGCTGACAAGTAAAACCATGACAGCAATAGCAGAGATCCTTCAGGCAGGGCTGAGAGAGTCACAATGAGGTGAAGACTGGTTTAGCCTTTTACTTCATGATTAATTTTATAAAAAGCAACAAGGTCGTTCAGCATGCTTGGCTCATTCCACATCTATGAGAAAGGGACCAGCAGCAAAAGAACATACTAACATTATATAGGGCAAGCATTTAATTTATCATCCTGGACAAAAGGTCCTTTTATTATTCCAGAACAACAGGAGCGAACCAGGACTGATCCAGTACATTAGGATATGTTTCTACCCTAGCAATGTATCTCTTCCTTTTTAAATAAAGCAACTGCCTCAGTATGTCCTTAAACTGCTCATGTAAGTACACATCCATTGTCAATTTTCTAACGGGAAAAATGTAAATTTATGGGATAATATACTAATAATGTCTTTCTACACCTCCCTCTCAAATATTACGTTTAACATATTGTTTGTTAAAACAGGTAGTTTAATATCCTTAATTCTTAAAATGAAAGTTTTAAAGAAATTTAAGTTATTTAAAAAATTTCACTGAATTGAAATATTTCATTCCATAAATTTTTAAAAATTAGCTTAAATTTAAAGTATTTTTGAAATGAGACTATCTCAACGATCAGCCATCTACACCCCGTGACGCAAAAATTAAAGTTAGAGCATTCATAAGGACTCCTCACCCAGGCTAAGCCTGCTCAGTACCTAGCTGAGGCTTATCAGGTGACCAAGACATCCTCTCTCACAGGCCTACGAACTTAGTACTACCCCTGCCCTATTCTCACCAGCTAACAAAAACACACTGATACAACGTAAAGCACAAAATCACCTTCCATTTTGTTTGGCTAATATGGTGTTTTGATGTTTTTAAAAAGCTGGAAATGACCCAAAATAACCAGATATATGGCTTCTCTGAAAAAATCTGAAGATAAGCCAAACGTTTCCTAAGGGCAGTAATCAACTTGAGCAGAACAGGGGACTGACCACTCCCTTTAGGTAAGGCATACACTTTAACCTGCCACCGTCCTAACCACTCATCCTTTATACCAACCCCACCTCACCTCTTAATGCCATCTGCCTGACTGTTGCAATGAGTTTGCAAACCTTGCCATAAAGCATTTGAAAAAAAGAGACACCCCATATACACAGAAGGCTAAGGTATCCAAGACAAGGGCATTGCATATTCACAGCCTCAGGGGTTCCTGAAAAAGAACCTCCAACACCACACCAAGGTGAGTCTGCTGAATGATTCATCTGTCTCATCTCTCATTCATTTTGCTCACTTCCAGGCCCTCCCTCATCTCTGCTTTTTCTCCTTATGTTGGCCTCATTCATCTCAGGCCAGCTCTTCCGACTGGCTGCTTAGTTAATTTTCTGTAGTTTAAAAAAATCTCTCCAAAATCTCTCCAGCTGTCAACTGTGAGCACAGAGCCTGACATGGGACTCCAACTCAATGGAACTGTGAGATCATGACCTGAGCTGAAGTCAGATGCTGAACTGACTGAGCCACCCAGGCACCCCTATTTTTTCATTTGTAAAATGAGCAAATTTACCTTGCAGAGTTGTGAGATTAAACAAAAATGTGGGTAAAGGACCTAGCACAGCCTCTGCACCTAGAATGGTCACTTAGTTCATGGTCCTTACTATTTTTAGGGCAACAACCCCCCCCCCTGCAAAAACTAATAGTGAGCCAATGCAATAAAACAACTTTATGAAATTGAGTTTTTAAAAAGTTGTAATTTGCTTGCTTTAAAAAAAACAAGTAACAAAACTATACATAAATAAGACAATAAGCTCAGCTACATCATATATAATCACTTAATGGAGAGACGGCACCTGTGTAATAGGAAGGACGTTACTCAGAAGAATCCTGCAAGGTTTCCAGAACTCCTTCTTTCCTAATTTCCTTGTTCTCCTCATTTAGGCAACAACTTCATTTCCTCTAAAGTGCTTTTAATGAACACACAGGAATGACTATGTTATGATTATGTTGCGTATAATTGTATTGTGAATGTTACAGCATAAGGACCCACCTAACCAAAACAAATAACAAGAAAATGTTCACATTTGTAGATTAAATACTTTGTTAGGACAAACCCATTGCAGACTTCTAAAGACACAGCATATTGACTTCAATCAGTTTTTAACCACACGGGAAGAGTACTTAGAAAATTGATGAAAACAAAGAAGTAGACCTAAGGATGAAATCCAGCTTCCTGTACCTCAATTTTTTAAACCACCACTCTTATTTTCGCCACTGTGAACCTCAGTTTAAGAGTTACCTTCTCCAAGAGACCTTTCCTGATTCCTCCTTTCTCCAACAATTAAAAGCTGGCCACGGCTTCCTGTGTCCTGAGTCTACCTGCGACACACTTCGACCACAGAAATGAAAACAGTGCATGTGTAGTGAGCCAACATCCCTACTATTCTTGTAAAAATTCCTCAAGGGTAAGAACTGTCTCTGTGTCCCCATCACTCAACACAGTACAAAGAAAACAAAAGAACCCAAACTGTCCGCTGTGGCAAAGCTTCAGCATGTAATGGTAGTTCAAATATATAGTGGTGTGGCTACTTTTGGGTTAGAATCCTAGCTCTGCCCCACTCTTCCTACCCATGTAAGTTTGGGTATATTATTCTGTGCCTGAGTTTTTGTGTAGGTAAAATGGGGGATAAAAATGTGTATAGACTCTATGAGACTCAATACTGCTGGTTATTTCTGTTTTTGAGACTTTTCCTCTTTGCTTTCAGGGAAAGCACTGCTCTCATCTCTTCTCTCAGGCTTCACTTCCTGCCTAGGCCAGCTGTTGTAGCTTTTCACTATTTAATTCTTACTCTACACCTGCTTCTAGCACAGGCTTATCTATTAATTGGTCTTCAACTACTATCACATGTGGCAAAGCAGAGTCTAAAATTCAGTAAGTTTTTATCTTTGGGGGATAATTACAGACCATATAGAGGTTAAATTTAAATTTAGAAAAAAAATATATGCATGTCACATCTTCACATTTATTCCATACATAATATATTCTAACCTATCCAAAAAATCATCTATATTAACTTTAGCTACCAAACTGCATCTACTGCATGCTTGAGTGTGTAAATATTTGCACATAGCATTCACCATACTATAGCTTGTTTTAAGTGTATGTATGTATGGGTGGGTGTCAAAACCTTAGCCTTACCTCAGTAATAGAAATCTTTAAGTTTTTAGTTCCCATTTCTTCCCAGAAAACTACACCTGAGATTCACTTAGTCTTCGGGGTGTATAAAGATGATACATATACACACAAATAGTCACCAAACAGACACTATGCCTATACACATGCCTATTCATGCTGCACTAATGTGGGCAAAAATAACATCACCACAAACTCACTCTCCACATTTTGTGAAGACTTCTACAGGCAAATTAATGTGCCTGCTAACTTCTTTATTAAACAGAATACACAAATAATAGTGTAACTTGCCTAGATTATCTCAAAAGTCTAGGTGTGTTTCAGTATCTGCAATTTACTTTTTGAGGCATTTCAGTATAAAGCCTCTGATCTGTGACACTTTTTATTTAAGTTAGGCTTACTATTATTACTTTGATCATAGTAAGAATGCACTGTCCAGCATGAAATCAGAAAGCCCATACTTCAGTAGTGGTTATAAGAGACAAATGCTTTAGGGACACTGCTCATTACCTAACGGATGGATTTTCTTCAGTGTAATCAGCAGCTTGCTAATTATAATTAGCCTGATGAATATTAGAAATAGAATCATATTGGTGAAATAAAAGGATGCAAGTATATATGGCTTGTTAAAATGTTTTAAAGATACTTCCACACTTCAGTAAACAAACTGTAAGAATCTGGTGAAGCCTGGAACCCCTCATGACAAGTAAAAGAGCAAGTTCTCTCTCCTCTGCCATGCTACTGTCTGCTTCAAGTAAATGTTCCTTGCAAGGTTTATAGGAACACCTAAAAACATAAAGACTGGAGCCTTTGTCAAGCTTATAAACCAGGTTGTATTAACAATTCTTTTTGCTACTTGCCAGTGAATGTTTATCTAAAAATTACCTGTATGTGTAGTTTAATCAAAATTTGCTTTCATTATTACCCGGTAGTAAGGTTGTAAGAGACCAAGAATTCCTCACCTGCTTCAAGCTTCTTTGCTAGATTCCATTATCTACCTAATCCCCCAAATAAGACACCTAAGATGGTGGGCAGGACCAAACTGACTGTGGAAGAATGGTGTAAATATCTGTTACGTTAGACAACACAGTCTATGACCTCACTTTGCATGACAATGTGAATGATGCCCAGTGTACCATTCTTATAGGTTTTCTAGAACAATCAGATAATTTAAAAGATGTGAAAATAATCAGAAAACTACAAGGCACCATAATCATGTCCAATATTTTGAAGTTAAAGAATGCTGGTGTTGTCCTGCCTCCTGAATGTTGTTTATGTGCCTGTTTTTAAGGCCCTCATTCTGTTGCTCCTGAACCCCTCCCCACCAAACACATGTACAAACACAGATTTCAGTCTAAGGTCTAAATTTTGGACCAGAAATAAGCAATATGTATTAATTATTAATAATTAATATCATTAATATAATCATATATAGTACATACACAGTTAATGTAGTATTAAATAAGAAATAATAAATTTAGAAATGAGGAAACCTAGAGGTTTGTGACTGTCCCTGTAAATGCTTTTACTAGACAGGTGAGGTTAGCCAGTCTGACTTCCAGATATATAAGGACATTATATTTAGGCAAGTCCCAGTCATTTAGGAGCATAAAAATAACTTGTTTGACCTTAGAATTGAACAAAATGTTCCAGATAAGCTCAATCAGAAGCTCAGAAGCCTCTGCATATATTCAACGAGAATCTATTGGTTTTTTTAAATAGAATATTAGAAGAGTTCCATCTTTATTTCCAAGATAGGTCTGAAACTTACTGTCATTACTATAATGCCATCAAATCACATTCATTCAGTGCTGATAAGCAAGTCCTTCCTTTTGTATGTGTTCTATGCCCTTGCCGTCAGACTTGGGAAAAGCCTCCATCTCTCACAGTCTCTCAGAGACTAAAGGCTTAGGCCAGGCTGAGGAGTTTATGCCTGATTCTAGTAACAGGGAGCCTACTAGGTCTCAAGACCTAGTCCTACATCCTACCACTATGTGACCTTCCACTGCTATTCTTCAGTGATACTCTTCTGAATATGGCAGGACCTCCCAGCCTCTAAACCACCACGTCTCTATAGGAATTCTACAGGTTTAGTGCTTGAGGTTAGTGGTCCTTAACTATAAAAACGAGTATTTTTGCCAATACTACAGCTGCCTTACAACCTAGATAATCTCAATTATGACTTTTAAAAGGCCAACTTTGGTGCTTTTTGGCACAAAGAGAACTGAAAAGGAAGATCCTCAATTTTTTTTTTTGTTTTATAAATATCTTAAGTTGTGCATTTTACTTGGTTAGTCATATTGCTTTAAAATGATTCACAAAATTAATATAGCTTGCTGCATATCTGAAGGATGGAAAACAATTTTCCTACTAAATATATGAAATTAAGAATAAAAACGCCAATGGTTTAGTGGATTATTTTCATAAAAAAAATCAAAATGATGAGTTGAATGAAAGAGGCTTACTATGTTAGACTTTTCCTATAAAAAAGAATAAATAAGATAGGCAAACTCCCATATAAGCCAGTTAGTTTCTCTCTATGTAATGATTACAGATGTAACTCATAATCTCAGCCATTTCAAAATATCACACCCAACAGGGATAAATCCATGCAAGCCCCCACCCCTGCCCCCGCCCGATGCAAATAACAACATGGCTGACGTGAATTCATTGGTCGTCAGAATCACTCAAGCAGAAGGCCATGGTATAATGACTTCACGGAAGGAATCCTGGAACAAACAGGGTCATAAAGTCACTGTTTCTAATTTCATCTTGAACTCTCATCGCTGAATGATCTTGAGCTATATATTTAGGTTTTCTGAGCTGATTTCTCTAACTATAAGCTGTCTGATTTGATTATTTCCAAAAACTGTTAAGTATCAGATTATACAATGAACACAAAAATAGTTGAAAAACTGAACAGTGGTGTGCTGCAAAAATCTAAGGTAAGGAGAACCAAAACCAAGGTATTAGGCTGCTGACTATGATCATAAGATTCTAGACCAAAATCACAATTTCCTTGGTAATCTGTACAAAATTAGAAGAGTCCCTGTCACATAGTGCCAGGACTAGGCAAATTACACTGGACTTGTTCTGAACACAGCAAATGAAAGGGAGAACTAGAGATGATGGCAGCCTGAGTTGGAGAGAAAAATCAGTGGAAGACTTGTTCTTAAAAGCTTACTGCCTTGGAATAAAGTTCAAATTCCTCAGTGCAGTATACAAGACCACCAACACCTAACCCTAGCTACAAAGCTCCACTGCTTTCTACTCCCAGCAATACACTCCAGATTGAGTGACTCTAGAACCTCCGAACCATATTGTGCACATCTACCTTCTGGGTTAGCCTCCACCACGGTCCTCAAGCTCGAGCAGCCTCTTTCCAGTTCCCCAGTAACCCTGCCCCACATTTATACCTTGTCCACCAGTCATATTTCTTTTGGTCTTTTCAGTCCTTGATTATACTGTTGTCATTGTCTTCTTTTGAGAAAGAGAGAGAAGAAGACGCCGCCGCCGCCGCAGCAGCAGAAGGGAAGGCAAGGCAAGGGAAAAGGAAAGAGAGGGAAGGAATCCCAAGCGGGCTCCACACCCAGCCTGAAGCCCAATGTGGAGCCAATCTCATGACCCTGAGATCATGACCCAAGCAGAAATCAAGAGTTGGACTCTTAGCCAACTGAGCTACTCAGGCACCCTGATTATATGGCTTTCTAAATAGATTTCTCTGCTTCCCATAGTTAGTTCTAAGTAACAAGTCCACACTCTTTTCTTTTGCTATTATTTCCATAATAGGACTTTTGAAAATTCAAGTTTTGCTTTGCTAACTAGACTGTAAGGTTCTTCAAAGTCAGGGGCCATTTCTGATCCTTGTAATACCATCCATCACAAGTATAATTCCTTCAACATAACATGTGCTTCATAAATGTTTGTGGAGTATTCACAAGATGATCTGAATATACTGTAATGGAAGAAACCGAGCGGTACTCTAAGCCCCAATTAATTCTAAAGCAATCTCAAACTTTCTTCCTAATGTAAAACAAATAAGTAAAAATCTTAATTCAGAACAGAAATAGACAAATTGTTTATCATAATCAATCATGCTATCAACAGAAACCTAAACAAACTTTAGGACAATGTGCTATCCTTCCTCAAGAGGTGGAAGGTCAGGGGTGGGGTGGGGGTCCCTACCATAACTTCGCCATTCCCCCACTCCATTGCACACATCTAACTTTAAGAAATATCAAAACTATTTGTACTTTTCCAACAGATCATGTTCTCCCTAATGTACTATTCTTGGGGGTTGTCTACACTCAAGAGTGAATTTTCCTCTTAAACCTTCCCTGATTTCTTTAGGCAGACTCAGGAACATCTTTCCAGAAATATCAGCTCCAATCCCACCTTAAGAACCCACATCTCCATTTTATCCATTATCACATTCCAAAAATTATTTTTTTAAATACCTGGCCCAGATACAAACTATCTGGAAGATAAGACTGGTTCTCTTTGTTTTTGCATATTCAGCTGGTAGACACTCAATAGATACTGTATGAAATATATCAAAACTGAGCAAAGGCACTGCCCAATCTACCAACATCATTTATCTACAAACAGCAGGTTTGGGCTCAGAATCTAGTGCTCACCTAACCCTACCTTTGGAGGAGGCAGACAAACTCAGAGTGCATTCCTGAAGTTTTCACTGCACCCAAGTATTACTCTCATAGAAACAATTCCATCCGTGAATACAATTCCAGGCTGACCCATCAAGCCCTATTTTATTTAAAGGATCTAAAATAGTTAAAACTAGTAATTTTAGGACTCTCAAAACTAGAAAACATGTTAGTAAAAAGATACCTGCCTGTTCTATAGACATTTGTGGGCTAGACTAAAATCTTAGCCCTCCTTTTTAATGCAAATACCCTTGGAAAAAGATAATCTAAGTTCCAAGTCACTGTGAACTTCTATAATATACATTTTAAGTCAGAGTCCCTTTTAAACAGTGTTCCCTTTGTATATTAGATATGGTACTTCTCATATGTCACTGCCTTTCTTTCTTCCTCCTTCCTTTTTCTTTCTGTTTTTACCTCCTCCAGTTGCATAATAAAGAAGAATCACCTTAATAGTAGCTCAAATAAAAATTATCTTCTGAAGGAAAAACTTACACTCTATATTCACATTTATGCTCCACCCTCAGCTGGGCCCTCAACATTGCTGTGCTCTTCCTGCATTCCCCCTTGGGTCCCCTAGCTCCCTGAATATTTAAGGCTGCCTGCCAGAAAGTTTCTCTGCTCTGTGCAAACTAATGCCTCCAAGTCACGTGCTTTCACTTACAAGTACCCCTCAGCCCTCACTTCATAGAGAAAATGGGAACTGGACATGAGTTCCCTCCCTGAACATCTACCCTCTCTAACTCCAATTTTTCAATGAAGGACCTCACCACCTAGCAGACTCACAGACTTATAAGCTCAAGCTAATCCTTATGCCTAGTTTATAGGGAAGATATCATCACACTTAGCTGACCAACGGATGAGCAAATTGAGGAACAAAGAATTAAAGATTGTGTCCACAGTCTGATGACTACTAAATGACAAAACAGGATCTGGTTCCCTTGATGCTGAGTTCATATTGCAGTGCACACATCTGTTTCTAAACAGCCACAACTTATTTTCTCAATTCTCCTTCATATGTCCCAAGCACAAGTAAACTTGACTTTGCATCTTTGAAAAAAACAAATGTAATCTTTTTCTGATTATAAATTCATGCTCATTATAGCAAATTTTGGAAAAGTCATCCATAATAAATAATGAGCATGAACAACTTACAAAACTATACACAATATGGGTGAATCACACATGCTGAGTGTGAGAAATTAAGACACCAAAGAGTACATGTTGTATGATTCCAAACAAAACCAGTCAAAACTCTGAAATGTCACTGAAAGCTAAGAGCACAGAGGGACCTGTGGGAATGCTAATAATGTTCTATTTCTTAATCTGGTAATTTACTGCATGGGCATGTTCAGTGTGTGAAAATTCAATGAAGTATATATTTCTGATATGTACTGTGTATGTATAATATACATACATAAATAATACACATGAAGTCAGATGCAGTGTATATATTTTGGTTTATTTTCTTCCTTGTGCTTTTCTTCCTCCTGGTTCACTTAACAAAAAAGCATATGTATTTACCCAAGTTAATAGAAATTATTTATAAATATTTTTAATGGCTATCTAACAGTCTATCTGGAACTTATGCCATCATTTACTTACCCAGTGCCCTTATGTGATTACATCAAATATTTAGATGTTTCCAATTATTATAAAATTGCCATAGTAAATGCTTTTACCCCTTAAGTCTTTTAGCCACCCTCTCTTCATACTCTGCTTAATATATTATATAACATACTCTGCCATATGTAATTATTTATGTATTTCCTGCATCCTCATCGCTCAATAAGCTTCCATAGACTACATCTCCCCTCCTCATACCATCTACCAAATCTTACTCTTCACCATGGTAGATGCTATTTAAGTGTTTTCAAAAGCCAAGTAAAATATCCATTTCCACCAACCCAAATTTCAGTACCACCTCAGTCATTGATGCAACATGAATGTTTTAGTTGTCTATATTTTAAAGTCATTGTTTAGTCTACACAACTAAATACTTAGAGGAAGTTTAGCATGGTTCCCCTTCAGGTTATAAATACTAGCTAGCAAATGAATTCATTCAACAACTAACAGTGCATTCCTCTAAGAATCCAAGGAGAATCAGACAAGTTCCTGCCATTAAAGAGCTTATAGTTGGTGGATAATTAAATATGGATCCCACTGTCAAGGAGACCCGCAATCTAACGGGAAAGGTGACATGAAACACATCCTGACTTCCCTATTCCTGAGCTTTCGTATCACAACTGCCAAGCTGGGGACATATACTGGCCTCAGAGCCAAACTCTGAAAACTCTGTCTTGGGTGGGCACCTTCCTGTTCAATAGTCTGTGGATTAATGTGTTTGCTATATTTAAAATATGTTTTGAAGTATTATACAAATATTATTAACCCTATCATTATCTCATGATGAAAAGCTATAGTACATGTTTAATGTACTAATAAAGACACAAAATTATGGCAGAAACAAAAGGAGAGCTAATAAAAATAGCTGAGAATGGTGAAAAATATTTTTCTTTTTTTTCCTTTTACATATAGAACTCTGAAGGGTAAAGGATGAATGGGGCTGAGGATGAAACAGGCTAATCTATTAACCTAGTAGTAATAATCAGCCAGAACAGAGAACACAGATATAGGATGATCAGTGTTAAAGTTGGAAACATGGCCCAAAGTTACTTCAGAAGACCAGGAAATTGTTCTAGAACAGAAAGGCTGAGTACACCCAAAACTGAACCTACCAAGACTCCTATAACTCAAGAGGTAAGGAGTGAAGTTGGACACCAAGGGCTAAAGCTACCCAGGGCTCCAAAGAGACCATAAAGGATCCATCTGCCTCAAGAGATTTTTTAATGTAGACAAAGCTGCTCCACTTTAGAAAAAGATGTCCCACTGAACATTCAGCAGCAAGGGCATAATTGGTTATAAAGCTTCAAAGAACCAACTTACACTCATTGAACTGCACTGGGAGACTGCTTAAACTCTTCTTAGTCACTTGGAACCTGTGAACAAATGAGCTTATGAAGAGCTTCTTAGAAGTTCATGTTTGAAAGAGAGCTTCTAAAATTATAGCACAAAGAAGAGAAACATCCATGCATATGGTATATAAAGAAGGCTACAGGGACTTTTAAGTGAGCAAGCACTTCCTTCAGGAAGAGAGGATAGCCAGGCTTGCTTTTAAAGCTATGGATTATGGGTCAGAAAGAAATTGGACCATTTTTTCATGTGGTCAGACAGCATATTTAGATGTTGCAGCATCAATGCATACAACATCTTACTAATTTAGTCCTGCTAAAGGCTAGGACAGGTGAGGGAGAAGAGGTGGTGGGCAGCCACCCAGGAAGGCAGGACAGCCTCCTAGACAGCCCAAGACAGGGAACTGGCACCAAATTTCAGAGGTCCTGTATGCAACCCTGTAGACATCGACAGAGCTGAGTTTTTAGCAAGTTAGTGACACAGTGAGATTTCTGTATACTGCCATGCAGAATATGGGTCTCAGGTGGGAAGACCAGTGAAGTGGCAACAATCTAAATCAGAGATGCTAAATTAGAGTAGTGAATGAACGGGAAATGTAAAAAAAAAAAATCATCAGCTGTCCAGGAGGTAAAAGCAGAACTAGATGAATTAATCAAGGTGAAGTGGCACAAAAAGGGCAAGATTAAGAATAAGGTGGATGATGGTGCCACAAACCCAGATGGGAAATACAGGAAGAAGTTAGAAGACAAGTTGATCCTGAGGAACTGTTGCATGGTTCAGCAGAGAAGGGTCTAAAAGTCAGAGCACAGAACATTATAGGAATAGATTTGAAAGTCTACCACATACAGGCTAGACTAAAAACAATGAAAAGTGGGTAAGACCACCCATAACAGGAATTCTTGCATTCTGAGGATATGGACCCTTTTGAGAACTTGATAAAAATTCTCACCACTACCCCCTCACCAAAACGTATATAAACAAACATTTTGGAAAAAATACTTGGCAGCTTTTAGGCCCCCTGCTACTCACACAGGATCACAGGTTAGGAAATCCTAGGCCAGGGGACAGGGAGGAGAGGTGGGAAGAAGGTCTAAAGCAACATTTCTTTATAAGGATGCTACTGGTAAATTGCAGAGAATAGAAGTCTTCACTATGCATAATACTGAGCACCCACTGAACACAAGAAATACCCACAACTTAGTCTCTGTGTCAGCCACAAAAGGCCCCCACATACTTCCAAACACTAATACTCTTTTTGAGAACCCCTGGTCAAAAGGGAGAAGAGGAAGAAGCAAAGAAGACTGAGCCAGAAAGATCAGAGATGGGAGGTCAGCAGATCTATTCCTGAGCCAGTATGTCCTCCTTATTTCCAAAATACACCCACAATGTGCCCCTTCTCCACCTTCACCACCAGCACCTCAACTAAGCCACTCCTTGCATGAATTATTGCAATCACCTCCTAATTGGTTTTCTTTCTTTTCTTTTCCTCCCTCCCTTTCTATTGAATCACCACACTGTATATTACATCTCCAGGACTTATGTATCTTATAAGCACAAGTTTATACCTTTTGACCCCCTCAACCATTCAATCACCCCTACTCCCCACCTTTGACATCCACCAATCTGTTCTCTGTATCTATGAGTTGGGTGGGGTTTTTTCTTTAAATTATGCATATAAGTGGGATCATCCAATATTTGTCTTTCTCTGTTTATTTCACTTAGCATAATACTTTCAAGATCTCTCCATGTTGTCACAAATGGCAAAACTTCCTTTTTCCTGGCTGAATCATATTCCATATGATACATTTTCTTTATCCATCTATCAACTGATAAACACTTAGATTGTTTCCATGTTTTGGCTTTCTGCTCCGATTCTTAATTCCTCTTGACAAGCCCTTTCCACATGGAAGCACAGTGAGCCTTTTCTATTTTACTAATTTTATTTAACAAGCATTTTTATAATACTATCTGCCATGCTTTGTTCTCTACAAATATTAACTCAATCCATTCTCATAACAATACTATGAGATAGAGATCATTTGTATTCTCATTTTACCAATGGGGTACCGAGAAGCTACAAAGCGAGCTAGGTTTAAGGCTGGGATTTTAACTTAAGCAGCCACTTGACACTTCAGGCTCTCACCTACTACTCCATGCTACTCTCCAATTCATTCATTCCACTGTTCAAGAGTAAAAACCAAAATCCCTGTCACAGCCAATAAGGGCCTGGTATGTGGGCCCCACTACCTCCTCCACCTAATCTCCTGCTACTGTCCCATGCCCTCCCCCCCATTCCCAGCCTCACTGATCTGGCAGCTCTGATACGGACACAACTGTATGCACCTGCTTCAGTGCCCAGGCACTCACTGTCTTCTCTATGGGGAGTGCTCTTCCTCCAGACAGCTGTAGAGTTACTTCCTTTACTTCATTAAATTTTCTACTCAAATATGTTCTCATGAGTGAGAACTTCCTGCCTATCCAAGATCATATAACACTTGCACTCCCATCCCCAGCATTTTCAATTTCTCCAACTTGTTATATTTTTTTCCTCTGATGCATATATCATGATACAAAGAATGTGAAATTACTCATTATCTAACTTCCTCCAGTAGAGTACACTTTCTGTGAGAGTAGTTCTGTGTGTTTTGCTCTCTGTTACAGCTCCCTGCATGGAAGGTCATGCAGTTCATTTCTGAATAAATAAATGAACAAAGAAAGAGCGCTGACAAGGAAGCCGAGAAGGAAAAGTCTGGAGACAGAGGAAGATAGCTCCATAGTGCAAACATGCTACAAAAAGCTTCTGTTATATTAGAATTAGAAGTTTCCATTGATTTTGGCAATTAGGAATTGGTGCCTGTGGCAAGAAATGTTTCTAAGAAATGGTACCTGGTTGGGAAGTGAGCAGTCAAAGTACTAAGCACAGACAACTCCTGAAAGCAGCTGGCTTAGAAAAGAGACAGAAGGAGTAGACAGGAAGAGAAGCAGTGTCAAGAGAGACTTGAGCATATTCTTTCCAGGATAAGGGTAAGGAGAGAAGGAAAGAGGAGACTGATTTCCAATAGAGACGATTACTAATGGAGAATAGCCCCGAAGGCAGCCAATTACAGACTGTGAGGGATGAGGAGGATCTCACCCACATTAACTATCGAACAGTGTTCTCTCCTCAGACCTGGACAGACTGTGGAGTATCTGTCCCCTCCAAAGAGCACGGGGACTGTTCAGACTCCCCGCTAAGAGAGAATGAGTATCCACAACTTACTGGAGTTGGGTAAGGGAGGAAGGCGTCAACCCTTCACTGAGACATTTCAATTTACTTTCATTTCCATATATGGACACATACAAACATCATTTTTATTCCAAAACAGCCCTGAGTGATGAAATAGTAGCCCCACTTAAAGGAAATTTGAGAAGGGGTGAGCTTTATAACTTCTCCAAGGTTACCCAGGTCCAGCCAGGCTTTTAACTGAAGTAGGCAGTCTTTCCAATATATACCATATATCATAACTAAACAACAGAACAGGAGAAAAGAAAGATCATAAAAAAAAATGGAGGGTGTCATCTAGGTTGAGAAGTTTTCAAAGAGAGGAAACAAATAATTTTCATTAACAGTAAAGATAATTAAAATTTACAGGGGTAAGTTGTACACCAGACTGTATTATCATAATACATAGCCAATAACCAAAAGAGAAAGAGAGGAGAACAAATGTTTGAGTAGGATAGGTTTACATAAAGGCTACAATAAGGAAACTGGGAAACTGGAAATTTTATTAAAAATGACAAAAACACATTCATTGTCCAGTGTAGGATTTAGTTGCTTTTCCTTTAGTTTGTGTTATCCAGCTATGAATGTCAACTGATATAATAAAAAGAGAGAAAATGGACAACTCATTTCCTACAAAGATGCAAACAATTCGGTAAAGAAAGAATAGTCTTCTTAACAGATAGTGGTGAAACAATTAGATTGCCATATGCAGAAAATCAATTCCAATCCAAAACTTACTCAATATAAAAAAAATTAACTCAATAGCTCGAACACCTTAACACCTTGCCAAAGATATAGATATGGAAAATAAGCATATAAAAAGATGCCCCACGGGGTGCCTGGGTGGCTCAGTCAGTTAAGCATCTGCCTTCAGCTCAGGTCATGATCTCATGGTTCGTGGGTTCGAGCCCCACGTCAGGGTCTGTGCTAACAGCTAGTTCAGAGCCGGGAGCCTGCTTCGTATTCTGTGTCTCCCTCTCTCTCTGACCCTCCCCTGTTCGCACTCTCTCTCTATCTCTCAAAAATAAATTAAAAAAACATTAAAAAAAAATAAGATGCCCCACATCATTTTGTCTTCAGGGAACTATAAGTTAAAACAACAATGCAATATTACAATGGCCAAAATACAAAACACTGAGAACACCAAATGCTGTTAAGGATGTGGAGGAGCAGGAACTCTCATTCACTGTGAGTGGGAATGCAAAATGGCCCACCACCTGGGAAGTGTGACTATTTCTTATAAAACCAAACATACTCTACATGACCCTGCAATTGTGTTCCTTTGTATTTATCCAATGCCAACACAGAAACCTGCACATGGATGCTTCTTGCAGCTTTATCTATAATTGCCAAAAGTTGGACGCAGACATGTCTGTCAGTAGACGAATGGATAAACAAGACTGTGTTAGATACAGATAACGGAATATTCATTATTCAGGGCTAAAACAAGCTATCCAACTATGAAAAGACATGGAGAAAACATAAACGCATATTAGTAAATGAAATGGCCTAGCTGAAAAGGCTACATTGACATTCATGAAAAGGGAAAACTATGGAGACAGTAAAAAGATTATAATGGTTTCCAGGGATTAGGAGACGGAGAAATCAAACAGGCAGAGCACAGAGGATTTTTAGAGCAGTGCAACTACTCTGTGATGGTATAATGATGGATATGTGTCATTACACATTTGCTTAAACACACAGGACTTAAATCACTGAGACAGAGTGAACCCTTATGCAACCCATGGACATTGGGTTATAATGTGTCGATGTAGGTTCAACTGCAACAAATGTACCACTCTAGTAGGGAATCCTACAATGGAGAAGGATACACATGTGTGGGGGACAGGGAATATATGGGAAATCTCTGTACCTTCCGCTCAGTTTTGTTGTGAACCTAAAATTGCTCTAAAAAATAAAGTTTATTTTAAAAAGATAACTTAAAAATCATATACTTCAATATAAAACCTAAAACTATAAAACTTCTACAAGAAAACAAGAAAACTTTTAGAAGAATAGCTATGCAACCTTAGCTTAGGCAAAGGTTCTTAAAAAGGACACTAAAAGTACAATGTATAAGAGAATGAAACCATAAGCTGGACTTCATCAAAATTAAAAACCTCTTCTCTTTAAAAGTCATTGTGAAAATTAAAGTACAAGCCACAAACTGGGAGAAACTCTTTGCAAAACATATTATCAGATGAGGACTTTTCAAAATATATAAAGAACTCTCAAAATCCAACAATTAAAAAAACAATCAACCCAATAAAAATGCAGGCAACACACTTGAACAAACACTTCACCAGCGAAGATATAAACATAGCAAAAAATACATTACAAGATGCTCAACACCACTGGTCATTAGGGAAATGCAAATTAAATTAAAAATAAAATGCTGATGACTAAAATTTAAAAAGACTAATGATACTAAGTGTTGGTAAAGAAGTGAAGGAACTAGCGTGCTTATACACTGCAGATAGGAAAATAAAATGGCATAATCGCTCTGGAAAACAGTTTGGCAGCTTCTGAAAAAGCTAACCATGTATGTGTACCATGATCCTGCCATTCTACTCCCAGGTACTTACCCAAGATTAATGAAAACATATGTCCATACAAAGATTATATGCAAATATTCATAGCAGCTTCTTTTGTAATAGCCAAAAATTAGAAATAGCCCAAATGTCCATCAATAGGTACATACATAAATTGCTGTATATCCATACAATGGAACACTATTCAGCAATGAGAATAAACTATGACTGCATCTCCAAACAATTATTCTCAGTAAAAGAAGCCAGACCAAAAAAAGAGTATATTACATGATTAATTAATTTATATTCTGGAAAATGCAAACTACTCTGCAGAGACAGAAGTAAAGCTGTGCTTTGTAGGGCTGGTAATGAAGGACAGGGATGGGAATGAGAAATTTGGGGAGGATGATGTAGACATTCACTATCTTGACTGTGGTGGTGATTTCATAATTTTATGCTTAAATGTGTGCAGTTCATTGCATGTTACTAAGCTGTTTACCTCAGCTTACCTCAGTAAAGAGGTTTTTAAAAAAGAGATATAAAGGAAGTAAGTCATTATATACAAAAAGAAAATAAGGAAAATGTAGCACAAATAAACTATGTTAGATTTCCTGACATCCAATGGCATCAAGTATTAGAAATTGCTTCAGAAATAGCTAAATTTTACCTTAAACACTACAAATTATTCCCAACCTATCTTTCAACTGTATTTGTATAGCAGGGTTTCAGAAATTATAAATCTACTCAAATATCTTAAGCAAAAATTAGAGTGATATCTTATTTTTCTGTCCAATACCTATCCATGAAGAAAATTCTAATTTTTCTAATGTATGTGCTTCTTTCTGAAGAATAATTTAATTTTAGGTGATTTTCCAATAATAAACTTACTATAATTAAGGATAAACATGATTTAGCCAGAAGCCAATGACCATTAACAAGTGACAAGAAATATCACACACATGAATAAAAGCTGGTAGAAAAGTATTCTCCTCTTGTTACAACCTGTACTCGTATCTGCTTGCTTATCAAAACAAAGAGTTAAAACATATGCTACTGAGTAAGAAAACATTTTTCTTAATGCATAAAACTTGACAGCATTGGAGTTAATTGTAATGACCGTGATATATTTGAATGGACAAAAAAAATTGTCAAAAATAAGTCTTCTAAATCCAATAGCAAGGCTGTGAAATTAATAGGTAATAGATATTATTGGTGCTATAAAGCTTCAGGCAACTCATTCAAGGTCACCCAAAGTAACCAGTTAGCATGTATACAGAAGGGGAAAAAATAACTAGGGCTATCAACCATAACTTTTTTCTTCTCCAAAGTAATAGCTACTCATGGTGCAAATGTCCTGGAGCACAGAGACCTACCTCAAAGAAAAATCTAAAGGGCATGCCCCTTTCTGGCCCCATGTCCAGTATTTTTATACAAGCAAATTCAGGTCTAAATAAATAAAAAGGTAAGGTAATGGGTTGAGCTAGAGAGGGTTTCACTATCTTGCCATGCTTTCCTAATTAGAAAATAAAGGGTAGGGAAATGGAGGAACAACAAAAACAATTTCCTCGAGTGAAGCAAATGTATGAAAAGGTTACGGTTCCTTTTTATGATTTTGACTGGGTGAACCACTCACTGTTCTTTTGTGAGAGTACTTAGCCTAGAGCTTGGCATATATTAGGGACTTAAAAAATGCTTTAATCTTCCTCACTTTCCCAACCCAAGGGCATCCAGCTTCTTGCTGACAAAAACTCAAGTCCAGACCATTTATGAGTTATAACATTTAGGAGAAACCCAGAGGTTAAGTGCAAGCAAATAAATCACGAAAGAACTAGAATAAACTCCTAAATTCTCTGTATACTTTATGACCAACACGACAGAAAACTAAAAAGGAAATGGATTTATACTCTAAGGGTCAAGGGAAAATTCTAAAAGGAAACTCAAGTCCTAAGAAACAAGTCAAAATAAAATGTGGGTGATTACTTAAGAATCAGAGAGTAGAAACAATACTAAGGACATAAGCATTTTAGAGCTATAGTGCATCAAACTAATAATTTGTAAAGAACAATCACATGACAAAAATACTCAAAGCTTTAAGCCTTCCATGGCCTTCAAAAGTCATGAGACTTTTTTGGCTAAAAGAAGGAATGCTTTAGTGAGAGAAGGAAAAAGAATTTACAGAACGCTAGGTGGCTCCAATTTTTAAACAACTACTCTGCTACCTTAACTAAATGTTCAAATGATTTGTGTTATTTATGCAAGTCACATCAATAGCTGGAAAGTACTAAACATTCTTAGAACTAGAACTCTCATTTTTCTACTAGTCTTCTCTACCTTCCTTTGATGTCTGACACTGAGTGATCAAGAGCTGCTAACATATTATCCTATGACATGTGTAAAATATATGACAAAGCAAGATTTTTTCTGTGCTGATGAAAAAAAGCATAATTACTTTAATGATGTACCTAGAAAAAGGATTATTCACAACAGAAAATCACAGGGGTAACACGAATTAAAAGGTGTCTCAATTTATTATTATGAATTTTCCACACAGCCCAAATGCATTAATTTTACCTCACATCTGCAAAGGCTGTTTCATATTATACATTAACACCAGCAAGGAACACAAGAGAGTGCCAGTCTGGCTTTTCTGCTGTGAAAAGCAGAATGAACATTGACAAAGAAGGCATCCAAGACACAAATATAAAATTGATATTACTATCTTATTAATTATAACAAGAACCTTTTATTGAGCCCCTACTAACTGTACCAGGCACTGAGTATAGACTGGTGAATAAACCGGGTATTATGTCTGCCCTTGAGGGTAAGAAATATTAAGCCATTGAATAATATAGAATTTTAAGTTATAATAAACACAAAAAAGGGAAGATGATTGTGCTATTAGGGAACAAATAAAGAATTTCTAAATGACATGATGATAAGAATAGGGTCTTCTCAGAGAAGACATTTATAGAGAGGATATTTGAATTCATATCCAAGGATGACAAATTACTTACGGAAATGGTCCTAAAACAGAAAGACCAATAGCATAAGCAAGAGCCCTGATATCAGCCTGCTAGGGAACTGGACAATGTGGCTAGCAAGAGATGAAGATGGAGGGGACAGTGGCCATATCATGCAAGGCTTTATAGGTATGTTAAAGATCCCACACTTTATCTGGAGAGATAAATGTGTTTCCTTAGAGCTTTGAAGACTTTAAATAGCAAGTAGCATTTTTTTTTCCTTTTTAGGCTGCTGGTAGGAAAAGAGAGAAGGGGTACAGAGTATGTACAGAAGGCAATGGGGAAAGATAATGGAGGTCTCAAGTGGAATGGAAGCATAGTGGAGGCTGAAAATCAGATTTGAGAGAGATTCTTGCAGAAAAGTAGACAAGGGCTTTGTGACAAACTAGTTGGGGTTGGAGGCGGGTGAGGGAGGAGGTGTGATAGAACATTAGTAAGAATAAAGGTTAAACTCCAGCCTTCTGGCCTGAGCCACTTGTTGGACGGAAGAGATGAAAAGCAGAAGAGGAATAGGTTGTAAGGTTGGGTAATCGAGAGCTCAGTTCTCAAGAAGTGTGAGACGTTGTCATGTATTGGCTAAGATGTACCAGACAGTATAACAGCTCTTCTTCTTGTCAGAGCATTCCTTTTAGGAGCAGTATCTCCATTTTACAGAAAGCAAATGGTAGATCCTGAGGTTGAAGTAGCATGGCCAAGTTCAATCAGTTCAAAGTGACAAAGTCACTTGATACTCAAGTCTGGTTGGCTGGCTGTGGCATGAGCATTCTTTTCACTATACACAGTTCTTGGAAACTATGTCTACACTTTGCATTTTGAAATCTCCTTAGGGTTGGAGCAAGCTAGCATGCAAGGAGAGTGAACAGGTGCTATGTTATATTTTAAATCCAAGTTCTCCGATTTATGATGCATGTTTTCCCCGCTCCACTTTCCCCTGCAGAGTTTTGCAATGTTTTGAACACCCGCAAGATACCTGGGACCTTAATATTTTATAATAAAGGAGCAAAGCCACTATGCCAGGAATCAACTATAATGAAAAAAGCAATACCACCCAGCAGCACTCTGTAGCCATACAAGCATAAATATAAGATCAATTGAGTAAGAAATTCTGAAAAACTATTTCTCAAAATGGCTAAACCATTTAAGTAAAAAATTAATGCAAGCCATCCAATATAAAAAGCTATTAAAGCAAAGCATTGAGATTCCCATTAAAAAATAAAACACTTAAAAAAACAGAATGTTAGGCAAAAAGAAATGATACCATAACTGTAGAATTTAAAATCTGCAGTTACCAGATTTCTCAATCAAATGCCAAATTCAGTAAACATGCATGCTAAAAACCTAAACATTCTTCTTTCTAACTGCTTTTCTCTGCAGCACATTGACACTTTAGCAAACTGAAATGCCTTTCCTATCTGCACAGTCTCATGATTCTCTCCCTCTCTGGGTTAATGTCCCCCTCAGCTATTGAAGCCAGAAATTAGGCTTGATTAATGAACCTAGAAAGAATTCAGTGCATTACTAACAATTGTGTCTATTACTGAAAGTACCAGCTTGAGGCTCTTGAAAGGAAAGAAAATGAGGAAGGGGGAGATTTTTGAAATTCTATTTTGTTGGGTCTGATCGTTCAAAAGAATAATCAAATCACATTCAGTCTTCTTAAAGTCAGGTACAGTTACATGTAATTTTCATGGTTTTGAGAGAGTTCCCCCATGGAGAGAAATAAAAAGTAGCATTAATATGCCCACTAAAACATAAACACACAAACCACCCTCTAAAATGACAGTACTACTTTGTCCTTCCTCCAGATTCTTGTGTCCACCTGCACCTCTCCCTGCAGAGATCTTAGCTGGCATTCACTACTGCCTCACCCAGGCAAGAACGGATGCTGAAAATTCATTAAGAAAGCTTCCCATTCTCTAGTCCTTCATAATAGGATCGCCAACTGCTGGAAACCCAAAGATGAAAGACTGGAAAAAAGAAAATGGGAAGAAAGAAAGAAAAAGGAAAAGAAAAAAAACAAAGAAAATACAAAAACAAAAAAACTACCTGAGGCCTTCTATCAGAATGAGTGGTTAATCAAATCGGCAGAAAAGCAGAGATCTATACATACTTAAAGATCCTTCCTAGTGACACAACAGATCTAATGAAGCATTGCTGAGCCACATCGTACTAGAAAATCTGTAAATGTTCCTCCTCGCTGTTACTGGGCTGCAAGAATTCTTTTGATTGCAACGCGGTGAGGTACTGACACAGCTAACCTGATGGGTTTCACAGCTATGAAATGTGCCCTGCATCTATCTCCCTTCTAAGTCCCCAAAGACCAGGGGCGGTGCTGACCCGTAATTACATTCAACGCTTGTTCTGCTAAAGATGCCATTTGATGCTGGAAAAGTAGTGGTTTAGCAACACCAGGCGGCTCTAGGATGCTAAAATAACAACGCAACGCTCGACTACGAACCCAGGTACCCGCTTGTGCGCACAGGGAGCCACATGCAAAGCTCATGTCCCTTCAGGTTGAAGCTTATTAAGCTTTCTATGAACCCTCGCAAAGTTTCTAGTCTCCAAAACGGAATTACTTTGGAAGTCCCCTCGTCTGGATTCGCCTCCCCAGACGGGTTGGCGGCACGGGGAAACAGGGACGGAGGATGGGTAAGCGTTCAAACAAAATTTTAAAACCTAAAAACCAATCTGGTTTTCAGAGGAGAAAGTAAGCGTTCACCAAACCGCCACCCCGGCAAGCGAGCATCCGAGTTCCATTTGGAGAGAAAAATGTTAAAGAAGCCATACATCCATTTCCCTGCCCAACAAAAGTGGCCTCTAAACTCCGCTGCCAAGGACACTGGGAGGAAACGGAGAAGCAGGACACAGCCTGCACTTCTCAGAGGCGCGTGTGTGCAGCGGGCAGAACGCGCAAAGGCGAGCACACCAGGGAAAAGGTGAACCGGGGGAACCGCGAGCCCGTGGCCGGAGGGCAGAACCGGCGAACCCAAGGTGCGGACAGAGCGGTGAGGGGGCGGGGAATGGGGAGCCGGAGGCTCCAGGAGGAGGAGGGAGTGGTCCGAGACGTTGCCCAGAAATCGCGGCAGCCGAGTAAAGTTAATACTTACTCAGTTTCGCAACTGCGCCGCCCCCGCAGGCCGCCCGCCAGGCCGGCCGGGGCGCCGAGGACGCGGCGACGGCCG
>NC_043709.1:80348189-80370689 GCF_006229205.1 Suricata suricatta
CCGCCCCTTCGCCGGGCCGCGGGTAGAGCGCGCGAGAGGAGCGGCGCGGGGGCGCCCCCCTCGGCCGGGCGCTCGGGTTACAGCCCCGGCTCCCTGGCTTCCCCGCCCGCGCCTCGCCGGTTCGCCCGCGCCGTGAGAGACATTGTAACGGAACTGGGACGCCAGCGCTGCATTGTGGGAGCTTTTAAAGTGGCGGGGAGTGCGGCCCGGCCGCTCGGGCCCGCCGGGCCAAGCCCACCCCGGAGCTCCTCGCTCGACCTGCCACCCCTCGCCCCGCCACACGCCCCCGACCGCCGAGGCCTGTGGTCCCGAAAAGCCAGAAACGGTGAGGTGACCAGTGCCTACGGACTCTCACTGAAGCAAAATCTTCCAGAGCCCGGGGTGAGACTTGTAAAACTGCCCCCTGCGGTCATTTCGGAAAGTAGGAGGCTTATTCTGCAGACGCTTAAAAATGAAAAGAAAAAAAAAAAAAGGAAAGAAAAAAAAAAAAAAACCCTTCCATCCCCCAAGGACTGGGTTTGAATTGCTTTTCATCTGGAGTGGCAGTGATTCAGCGACCCCCTTCTCAGCGGCAGGCAGTGACAGAGACAGGAGATGAAAAACACAGCGAATGAATCAGACGTGAGTAACCAAGTTTAGAAAGAGCTGGGCTCCGATTCAGAAAACTGCTTCCCCTCCCCCACCCTTAGATACAGCGAAGAGTCGAGGAAGAAACCAATGCTTTCATCTGGAAATTCACATATGTATGTGGTTCTCCCGATCCCACCTTTTTTTTTTTTTTTTTTAATGACACGCAATTACTCTAGCCACTGGACAAAATTCAGTCTTCGGACCAGGCTTGTGCTCACACAGACCCACAACTCAGCAACAGCTATTAATTTGGAGGGAGATGGAGTGAAGATAATGGCCGAGATATAAGAAAGCATTCCAGTTATAAAATACCCCTTTTAATTCTCCAGACACTGGTTTTTTTTTAAAATCAAAACAAGGATATTAAATTTGAAGCCCAACTTGTTACAGCTCATCTTACCGAAGGCCTGATTTGTTTTGAGTTTCTGTTTGTTGCTTCCTCTTGTTTTTTGACCTTTAGTTATTGCACAGCTCATTAGTTCCTTTGCCTCTGAGGTGAACTGAGGAGAAAGAGAGGTGGTGAGACTCAAATTTGGCGATAAACATTTGGAGGATTTGAGGACAAGGAGAGTTTCAAATGCAAAACCTGAGGGAATTTTATTTAAGGTGATTCCTTAGGGTATGGACCCTCTTCTCAAGAGGACTTTTCCAGACTTAACATTTCCTAAGCTCTCATTCCCTTGCCAACCTTTCAGTCCGCTGAACAACATCAGTCACCGCCTAATTGCCAAATCTAATGGAAAATTTTAATCTCCATTTTTTATGCTCTTTGTGGCATTTGTGAATTTTGACCTCCCCTTCCTTCTTAGAACTTCCCCCACTCCCCTTTTTTTTGTTTTAGTTGTTGCTGATAGTCCTCCCTCTTTTGTGGAGGTCTTGAAACGGGTGAGTGAGAGCTTGCAAGAGTGTGGCTATTGTTAAACCAGGATTCAGGATCTTACTGAAGGAGTATCCTTTATCTTTCTGTTAGGCGAATGGAAGTAGAAGAACCTTAATCCAGTTACTTTTGGTCACCAGTAGGGTCCTGACCTTAATTTTATCATATATCCAGAGGTGAACAGTTGCCTGACTTACACAACTGACTTTCACGTGACTAGCATTTAAATCAGGATGAAACTTACTATGATAGCATAACCGTGACCACTGTTTAGGATAAGCACTAACTAGGACCCAGGTGCATGGGGATGTATCCCCACCTCCAAACCAGAGTGTGTCTTACTGAAGGCTGCCAAAGTCAAGTGAATTTACCTCTGTCCAGTCCTGAATCAACCCAGAAAAATCTCTCCCTCAACCCCATATGGTTAATGCATTCTTTCTTCAGTGTAGAGTGCAATTTGCTTTAAGCATTCTTAGCGATAATCACATCCCTGTTAAGCTTTCCTGAGATCACACCAAATGTCCTTGACAGGATTTTGTAAACAACCCTTATTTCTGGTTTCTAATTATATTCCCCGAAAGTAATCTACCTAGAATCAGTGAGTATTCCTGCACCTTAAGCCTTGTGACATAATCTGATTTGATTTTCAGGAAAATAATCTAAGAGGTTAGATTCAGAAAAGAGGAGAATCCCAAGAGAGAGATTTATGAAGGGGGAGGGGTACACCATCTAGAAATATATTACTATGTATTAGTATTTTCCTATTGCTAACTGTAAAAAAAGTTACCACAATATTAGTGGCTAAAATCAAGAATGTGTTGTCTTGCAGTTCTGGAAGTCAGACATTCTAAAGTCAAGGTGTGGGCTGTGCTCCTTCTGGAGTCTCTAGGGGAGAATCCATTGCTTTCTTTTTTTTCTAGCTTATAGATGCTCTCTCATTTCCTTGGCTTGTGGCCTTTTTCTCCATCTTTAAGGCCAATAGCATACATATTGTCTTCAAATCTACCTCTCTTCTTGGGGCTTCATGGTTAGGGGCTATCTTTTTCTCTAAGGTAGGCAAAGAAAATAGGAATTGATGTAGATACATTTTCTAGCCATATATGTTACAAACTGAATTGAATTGGATTATTTGTAGGAAAGGATGACAGTGTTTTAAGTATTAATCACATCATCATAGGAATAATTTATTTGACTGTAAAATTGCCAAAGTGGTGACCTGTTAGTCCAGCTAAACCTATATCCATCTGGTGACTCATGTAACTGAAACCCAAGGTGTTAACACACTAAGAAAACCAGGTTCACATCTGCAGTTTATGGGGATAACCCCCTTTCTCTGGAAATGCCTGGCAACTCTTTTTTATGGTTTCCTGCAAAGTCATATTGCCAAATTTGAGAAATATGCATCTAGACCAACATTTCCCAAACTGGTCCACCAGGGAACATCATCGTGTAAGATGGGATGCTGGGAAGACAGTTGCTCAGATAATAAGGTCCATGGAATCCAGTTGTGACTATAGTTTAGGCCAACCAAGAACCTTGTCAGTGGGTCAGATCCATCAAGGACAAAGTGTTGGGAAATTCTTTCATGAGGAAGTCTAAGGGAGAAACAAATATTTTGTCACCTCAAATAGGTGTGCTGGCAGAAATCAATTATGGGTTTATTATTACAACTTGTTTTTTTTTTATTATGTGGCCCCACCTTTCCTTCCTTCTTTTTCTCTACTTCTTTCCCCGCTCTGTGTTTCACCGAGACTACTTACAGCTTCATAACCTCTCAAATGGTGACTCAGGACCACTTCTTATTCTTTACTCCATCACCTTGAAATTGCCCATTTACTTTTAAAGCCATCCCTGTCCTCCCTAACCTCACCTCAACCTGCTTTGTAAAACCAGGGACTGTGTTGTATTTATCATTGCATTCCCCATGCCTGATACAGGGTCTGGCTCAGGCCAGGAGCTCAATTAATATTAGTTGAAATAACAATGAAATGAATGAGTGACAATATAAATGGAACAAACTAATACCACTTACTCACCTGTTGTACTTGTCTTTGATCTTGTCTTTAATTAATAAACATTTTGAAAAATGTAAAAACTATGGTTCTGAGATTACCAGAATTAATATGACATAATCTCAGCCTTCTATGACCTCACAGTTCATCTAAGGAAACACATGCTAAAAAAGAAAATGAGACAGATAATGCTAGTTGCCTATCTCATTTCCTTTCTTCCCTTTGCTCTTAGTAACAGAGATCTGATTTTGTGCCCAGTGAAAAATTTCACTTCATAACCTTCCTTGCAGATAGGGGTTACTAAGTGGAGGCCATGGTATGTGGATGGGAGGTGCATATGGGACTCCTTATTTGTGTGCCTGCAGGTAAGTTACTAACAGGGCTGACTCAAGCCCTATTATTGCTTGGAATATGATTGTGATAGCTGGAGTTACAGCAGCAATCTTGTGACCTTAAGACTATCTGGAAGCCTGAAGTCATACGCTAAAAATTGTATAAACGGGATCATTTACAGTTATTCAGCCTATCACTGTTACTGATAAATTTGGAAGGAAGAAGAAAAAAGTTGTCTCTTCTCTTCAGTATGTGTGTGTGGAAAGCAAGTAAATATGGTATTCTTTCCCATTCTTAATGAAAATCCTTTACACATACTGAAATAAGGTAAAGATATATAAATATTGTGCTTTAGTTGACCAACATAAAGGGGCTTTTTAGAAACAAAGCACAGTTCTCAGATCTATAGGAATTTTTAATTTTATGATAGTTTCTTCTTTAAAAAAATAAAATATTAGTTACCAAGTCATAAACATCCCCTTAAATGACCCTCCAATAATTTGGTAGGGTAGGAGAGTGATGATCAGTATATTTTTGTTAAACAATGAAGTACAGTATAAAATGAAGATACAACATAAGCTATAAATGAGAACTGCAACTGGCTATCCCAAAAGGAATACATGCAAATATATTCAGAAATAGTATTTCAAATATAATTGGGTCCTATTTAGGTAGAAGTTTCTTGAGAGGATAATCCCATGAAAATGAAAAAGTCTTGGTGTTTTTTATTATATGCTAAAATAATGGTTTTAATCAGCTGAGATTAATTATAGGGGACTCTATAAGAGCCTATACTAGGATCAATATATTGGGGGGAAACGGTGAATGCAGTACCTGGTGTTATGAGATTGCATATTTGTAAATACATGAAAAAAATCTGGTCTGCCTGGCATTCTTCCAACCTGAATACTACCCTATATTTGTGCAATACTATAATTGAGGTATATAATGATGACCCTAAAATGACTTCTGAATCATAGCAGAAAGATTAAATTATCTTCTCCTTTGCCTTCATATATTTAATTATATTTTTATTAATTGCAGGCTGGAAATTTGATTTGTTTTATAACACTGCTAGATTAACCAGGACCTGCTAATCTGGGATCCAGTCATCCACAGTAGCAGAATTGATTGTTCATGGGAGGAAAAACCCCAACAAGTGATTAAAAGTGTAAGATTTATATGATCATAGCAAGAATAATCATTACAAATTAACTTAAAATCATCCAGCCACATTTTTAAGAATTGTAACAAGTGTATTGGTCAGTAATAAATGCAACATAGCTAATTTTTAGGATATGTATAATAATTCATATTCTATAATAAGAGAAAAAGTAGAGTATGAATGAGTCTTCAATTTGATGTTGATAGAATTGGTCTATTAGTATCTCAAAGAGAGCAGATAGTATGTATAGGCCTACAAATAGTATAAATTGAGTTGGGTCCAAATTTGATTTAAGGTCCTGTTAAATCACTCCTTGTTTCATTTTTAATTTTCCCAGAGATGTATTATTCTGGTGCCAATAAAGGACTTCTAATAAACATACGGAATAGGTATCTATCTGAGGTAGGGTTCCTTAGAAGTGGAGCCTGAAACAAGGATTCTGGTGCAAGTGACTTATTGGGAGCATGTCTCAGGGGAGGGGATGTGAAGGAGGTTATATGAGGGGAGAGGGGGAAATAAACCTAAGCAAGAATATAGTCTCAACTGGAGAGCAGCTTCAGCCTGATTCTATGGGAAATTCTAGAGAAGGAATTGTGCCACAGAGTTGACCACTTGGGGCAAGGCAGCTGGCCTTTTGCACCCATTTTCAGGCACTTGTTAGCTGAAGGTTGGTGGTAACTCCCAAGGCCAGGCACTTTCTGTTCTCCCAAGGCAAAGGTAATCTCTGAGAGGAGGGCAACTACAGTTAGCAACCAACACTCATAGTAAGTAGCTAGGGATACAAGTACCAGTCCAAGAAGGGCATCTGGGCAGGGCACCAAGGATATCCACTACGTGTCATGTATAGGTTAGAGGCCCAGAACAACCCTTAATGACTCCATAAAAACTGAAGCATACTACTGAAAGCACTACAAAGGTGAAACAACATGTATGACCTTGCTTCTAAAGGAAGAATGTTCAGAGTACAACTAGGGATGCAAGGAACATACCTTCTTTCCTGGTATGGGCTCTTCTCTCACTAACCCTTTTTGTGTCAAGCAGTGGTAGTGATGATAGCTTCAGGGACTGAGGCAAGGTGCCCAGCAGGGAAGGAACTAAGGATGTTAGGAAAATTTAGGATCAATCCAGAGAGGCTGGGATGGAAGTAGGGGACTCTTGGGTTAAGGCTTATATCTGAAGTCAACTTGCCAGTCTCTCCCTTTCTTTTCTTCCAGTGGTCCTGAAAACATATGTGCCTGCTTATCTTTCCTCTACCAGTCCTGTTGCTGCCTACCAGGATTTCTATATCCCTTGACCTCTTCCAGAGCCCTACTTAACTTTCATCAAACAGTTCTTCCACCATTCCATATATAACAAGCATCCAACTTCAGCTTCTCTGACATTTTTTAATAGTTTGACAGCTAAATATGATGGTAGATATGGGGAAAGGGAATAAAAATCCTTCCCATGCTCTTTCCTTTCCTAGATTTAGCCCAATAAGCCAAGCCCAGCATGGGTACTACCGGTGGGTCTTTCGGAAAAACAAGTTCATGTCGTTTTTTTTTTTTTATGATTTTTTAAAATTTATTTTTGAGAGGTAGAGACAGCAGGGGAGGGTCAGAGAGAGAGGGAGACACAGACTGGGAAGCAGTCTCCAGGCTCTGAGCTAGCTGTCAGCACAGAGCCCAATGTGGGGCTCGAACCCACAACCTGTGAGATCATGACCTGAGCTGAAGCCGGAAGCTGGACGTTTAACCGACTGAGTCACCCAGGTGCCCTACAAGTCCATGTAGTTGATTCACTTGCATTTCAGAGGAGCACCCAGAAGCTGTTTTGGGAAGTGCTCAGTGAAGGTTCTGGACTGCAGTGTGGGAGTGAAAGTAGACAGCTCCAGAGGAGGTAGAGGAATGAGCAGGTGCTTAAGGAGCAGGGACAAGGCAGTGCATACCATTCCTCTAGCAAACTCAGGGACTTTCCTTCTCTTCCCTCTTATGGCCCTTTATCCCCACGTTCCCCCTTTCCTGGCCCTACCTTTCACTGAAGACACCATTTTAGACTAATGAAAGATATGTAGACACCTGAAAATAGGTCAGTTTGGGGGCAGGAGTAGCAAGATACTGGCTACTATAGGCTCTGAAGGAAAGAGGAAAATCATAATTTTTTTGCTAATCTGGGAAAGGAAAAGACAATACTGGGGTGGAAATAAATGATTCCAAGAACTACTGATGTTGAAATTGTAAATACTACCACTTTGGCTTGTATCAGAACAACATTTCCAAATTCCAAACTCAAAGCTAGGGGTTGGGGGTGGTCTCAGAAGTACAGTCCATATAGATGCTGTGGCACCGTAGAAGGTAGGAGGTGGGGCTGGTTAAGACATCAATGGTATAATCATCCCATGCCTGACATTTTCTAAGAGATTCCTCCCTTCCCTTAGGAGATCCCCAGTCTTCCTGACCTGTATGGGGTAAGTCAATCCATTTAAATAAAAGAACTTTAAAAGAACTCTAAGGCCCTTTTCTCAGATTTTGGAAAGATGCCAAGACAGCTCTTAGGTTCAAGTCCTAATTCTGCTTCTTATAACCTGGGTGACCATGGTCACATTATTCAGGGTCTTGGACATGAGTTTTCTTATCTCAAAAAAAAAAAAAAAAAAAAAAAGAAAGAAAAAGAAAAGAGGGCATAGGAAAGGAGAGAATAGTAGTAGTAGCACAAAAAGAGTTACTGTGATTAACTAGAATGTGTGTATAACATTCAGCACAGTGCCTGATTATGTAAGTGTTATTATTTTTAATACAACAACTTTATCAGGTAGGTACTATTATTACACCCATTTTGTAGATTAGGAAGTCAAAGCCAAAGTAATTTACCCAGGATTCCATTATTGGTTAATGGCAGAGCTAGGGTTCAAACCCAGAAACTGTGGCTTCAAAATCTGTAGTCTTTACCAATACAATCAAAAATAGCAGAAAGAATGAAGCGTAGAATTAGTACAGGTGCAAGGTGAAAAGATCACAATGGAGTCACAAATTGAGGTCTAGGTTAAGCAGGTTCCTTTCATCCAGAATGTGCTGAGGAGGATGGGTGGGGAGTGAGGATTGGGCAGACCCCACAGCATCAAAGCCGCCTCATCACGGACTGTTTATCTAGCAAAATAAGTTAACATACTATTTTAGGATTGATAAGTTTCCAAGTCAGTATATAAGCAAATCGGGACTATAACCCACAGATGAACATGACTAAGGTGACCATGTGCATTTTAAAGGACATTCGTGTGTGTCTTTTACTGGGTAAATGACCATCCTAGGAAATGACCCAGGGAGTGTTAGTTCTACTGCTTAAATCAGCTTTGTGACCCTAGGCAAGTCCTTTTACTTTCTGGGACCTCTGTAAGATAGAAGAATGATCTGCCAATGGTTTTTTGGAACCCCCGCATTGATTGACAGACAGATCTGGCTGCCTAGTGGTAGGAGTCTCCTTTCCCTCTTCTTCGAGCTCCCCCAAGTGTGGTTATTGCAAAGTGCCTCATTTCCAGGTGGGACTGCATTGTTCTTATAGCAAAAATTACCTCCAATGTCACATGTAGCTGTAACATTCTGAATATATGAATCATAAATAATTGATGCCATTGAAAGAGAAAAGACATGGCAGAATAGGCTTGCTTCTGCTTCTAATAATGACCCAAATAGCAGTTTAAAATCCAACTAAAACATCGAGAAAAAAAATTTTAGGTGAGGCTTAAAAGTAGATTTGCACCAGGAACATAATATCAAGTCAGTCTAATTCTATTATATGTATTTTACTTTATCCTGTGACTTCACTCTTAGCATTCAATTTATATATCACTTTCTGAGCATTGGTTTTCAAAAGTCCTTATCTTGTGAGGTCTGTGAACCACTAGAGCTTTATAACAAGTAAATGAACAAACAGTGGACACCCTAAGAAGAAACAGCCTCATGTTACTTGTTGTCCTTAAAACTGGGAATTTCAAGTACTAATAGGGGTCATGACAGCATGTCAGACTGTAGAAAAACTGCACAACAATCCAGTAATTCTAGATGGAAGTAGATAATCAATTCAACTTTGGGTAGTTTCACAAAGTAAATCAAGAAAAGGAAATCTTTTTCTTCTCCTCAGGGCAGAGACATTATCTGTTTTTCTATTTTAAATTTATCACCTTATGTTCCCAAGGGAAGTGTTGGTTAAAACAAAAACTATGTACTGGAACCCAAGTGTCAGAAATTAATCAAAGATGGAGTAACATGTCAGTCTCCTTCTCTTGTAAAAAGAGAGTAATCATGTGGGGGTTCTTTGTAGGTAAGGATTCTAGGCCTGTCTGGTCATTTTATGCAGGAGCAAATGAGAGGGTTATTAGAAAAAAAATCAAGTTAAAATAAGCAAAACAAGCAAGACAAAATGAAATATGGGAGTTAAAATTCCAAACCCGGGCAGTTAACACCCATTCTTGGGTGCTGTTCAGCAACGGAAACCAATGGAGACACTGTGGCATCATCGTTCAAGGCAGGTGATCTTAATTAATCACTGTCTTTCTGGTAGGCTGAAGTTGGAAAAGGAAGTGGTGATTTGGAAGAGAAACTATTCTGCGCATAACTGTTTTACTGTGAGAGCTCAAGGACATCCTTAGAGGATATATTTTAGAGTCAGTGCAGAATTCACATGAATGACTAAAACTCAAATCTCTAAGGTTGAGAGAAAGTAGACTAGAGATAGATGATTCCCTAATTTAATATGGGCAGGAAAGAAGATGCATTGGGAAGTAACAAGTTTGGAAGACCTTTGAAAGCTTCAGGTACTGGGTTATAATCCTTTTAGGGCTTGGACATCTTGGAGCTCTGTTCTCTGCTTTCCAATCTACTCTTCACCAGCCAGTTCAGTGGTTACTATGCAAGTAAGAGGGACCTGAGTGAGTCTCTTTGTTAGGTAAATTAATGCACTTTTCAGAGCTCTCTTCAGATACTTGAGCTTGAGTGCAGACAGTTATAAAAAGGACAGTTATAAAAACTGTGTCTCAGTTTTAACTCTTTCTTCCTGGCTCTCCTAACCCCCCTCTTGAAGGCAGAACGAGCACTGTAGATGCTCCAGGCAAACTGAGAAGTGTGTGGATCAGCATTAGAGTCAGGATTGCGGTGCTTTTTGGGGGCAATTTATTTAATGTGTATGAGTCTCAGTTTTTGCATGTGTAAAAATAGATGACAAGTAATGAATATTTACCAAATAGAGCGGCTGAATGGTTAACTGTGTCTGACCTAGAATAGGCTGCAGTTCAAGTTTGCTATTATGCTTCATCTTTTCTACTGAAACCAGAAGTTTTGGGTTGGAGGCCTGATTGTTCAGTGAGATGTTCTCTCACATGATGTCTTATGGTGGGACAAGGACTCAGGTGTGAGACCAGAAACCTAGCCTCTCAAGCGTGGGGGAGAGGGGGCACCTGGGTGGCTTAGTTGGTTAAGCGTCCGACTTTGGCTTAGGTCATGATCTCATGGTTCGTGGGTTCAAGCCCCGTGTCAGGCTCTGTGCTGACAGCTAGCTCAGAGCCTTGAGCCTGTCTTTGGATTCTGTATCTCCCTCTCTCTCTGACCCTCCCCTGCTCCCTCTGTGTCTCTCTATCTCTCAAAAATAAATGAAAAAAAATTTTTTTTAATTTTAAAAAGAGTGGGGGAGAGAGGAGTTGATTCCCTAGTGATGAATCTGAAATTAGGACCAGTACCAGCTGCAGATTTTAGCTACCTGGTGGGTGAATATTAGAAGAAAAGTTTCTTCCTAAAGGTGTTTGTTTTCTTTTTGGTGCATCCTGCTGATAAACCTCACTGAGAACTTACTACAGCAAATGAAAATACTGGAAAACCAGGCCTCTCAAATGTTGTTGATCTTCTTTATATTTTTTTAATCAGGCTTTTATTTAAAATCTGAGCCTAGACCTGACTTTATTGTTGTAAATGAGAGTTCTGTGTGGCAAGGCAGGGGCTGAGCAGGAGAGTAACATTTAAAGACTCTTCTTAGTGTTGATTTTGAATGCCTGTTTGTCGCTTTGTAAAGTTGGCTTGAGGAAATCAGGTTGAATAGGAAAATCTTCTTAAGAGTCACATGGCAACTCTTCAAACACTTTTTAGAGCTGGGCACAGAATTTCAGAGACTCACCCCCACCCAAGCTGCCTCCAGCAGAAGGAACAGAGCAGCTGTGTGAGATCTGTTCAGGGCAGTATTACACAGGCATGAAGCAGTGTGCTCCATCTTTAAGTAATTCAAGACTGCCAGTAAAGCTCCCTGTCATGGCACAACTGAAGCTGAAAAAACTTGAATTACAGCCTGTCGAGCTGGAAGGGATTTTAGAGCTCATCTCATCCAATCCCTTCAATTTCCACGTGAGGAATCAAATCCAGAGATGTCTAGGGACCTGCTCAAGATAATGCAGCTAATTAGGCTCAAAGTTAAGACTCCAGACAGAATGCAAACAAACATTTGTGTTTAAACCCCCCATCATTTCTGTCCCTTGTTTTGTCAACCTGTATCCCTTTGCAAAATACTTAATGCAGCAGCAGGCTGGAATAAGAGAAATTTGTGAGCAAAATTGTGCCAGCATGTTTAGGATTGTATTAATATTCTCTGAAACCACACACACACACACACACACACACACACACACACACACACCCCATTTGATTTAAATAGTTTGCAGCCAACTTGAGAATTTATGTTTATTTTCAAAAGTGTGCTTTCATTTTCAGAAGTTAAATCTTTGTTCTGTGTTCAGGCTTTAATGTCTGAGCTCCTGATGCCCATGGCAGTGGTTCATTGTTGCCGATGCCACTGTTAGACTAAGTACTGTTCAAAAGCAATTCGAGGCTTGGACTTTTTGGAGGAGCCCAATGTCTTGTCTTTATAGTATGTGCAGTTGTCAAGTGAGAGAAACCAGTGTCTCTTGGTGAGTTCTGCAATCAATGGACTGTGAGCAATAAGTCAGGCTTACAGAGAACTCCACTGTATTTAAGACACAGAACTTACCCCAGATCAAGCTGTCTGAAATTGTGTTTTTACTTAAGATCAAGCATCTTCAGAAGTCATAAGCAGTAGGGTAACTATTAAGTTGTACTGGAATAGAACAGCTATTCCAAAACAAAACAAATGCATACTTGAAAGACACTAGGAGGCTCATACTAGGTATATCTGTATGGGCCCTGTTCAGATGGGTCCTTTCTGCCATGAAGATCCTTCTGATAGGCATTTCGATAGGTTTTCCTTTTCTTGATTTTAAATCACAAACTTTCCTTGTGCCAGTTAAAGCAAAATGAAATAGAAATCCATTACTCCCTAAATTCCTCTCAACCTGTGGACATTCTTTTTCCACATGCTGTCACTTGTACGCTACCTCTCCAAACCCGAGACCTTCTTTGCAGTAAGTAGGCAAATTCATGGAAGTTGGACCGGAGAAAACTCTTTTCCAAGTTTTTCTCATCCTCCCCCTGAGAGATCCTGCATATGTCTGTCTTCATTCCTCTTCCTACCCTCAACTTTGTCTTTCCCTCTGCTTCTCTCTTTCTTGGTGTATACATGTAGACGTCTAAAGACGTAGAGACTTTACCTCCCTTCCCAACTCTCACCTGATTACTTTACAGAACACTCTCCTCCTACCACCTGTTTAGTATTTTCTCTCTCATGTTTTCTTCCAAAAATCTACCTGTATGCATGGCTGATAAATTTTTGCTTGAGGTAATCTTTGGAGGAAAAAATCAAACTAAAGAGCCATTACCAGAATACTTTGGAAAGTTCACTTTGACTTTACATGGAAGTGTTCATTTCCCACTTCTCACCACATCCTTCCCTACTTAAACTGAATTTCCTTATTAAGAATATTTTAAAAAAATATTTCTAGCTGGCAGTTCCATTTTGAGTGCTACAGGACAGTATTGTGTTCCACTGCTTTTCACTACAGATATACCACAGGAGGTAAATGAGTCCTTTTGAAATAATTTTGGAACCTGGCCATTTTTAGAACATTGTTTCTTTGAGAAAATGAATTCCCAGCTTTTAGAACATGATTTATTTTAAGTTGGGTCTTTCTTCTGTGTGTTTGATAACGAAAGGCTTTTTGATGTGGTAACATAAAATCAGAGGGACCTGCTTGGTTTTTACCTTATTGAAGATTCTCATAATAGAAAAAAAAATCACATGTTTGTTATATTCTTTTGTATAACATTCTGGAGACCCTGCAGTGTACATTGTTGTTTTTTTAAATAATTTTTAACAATCAGAGAGTAGATGGAGACTGCAGTTGCCTGCTGCTTCTGTTCTTCCCCTCTTCCTGGTACGTGGAGAGACTGTATTTCCCAGTCTCCCTTGTAGCTCTGTGTGGCCGTGTGACTGGATACTTGCCAATGGAATATGAGTACAAGTGATTTAAGGAACTTCTACTTTATCTGCTTAAGAGGATATCTCTGGCTGGAGACTCCCTGGCTTTCCCCTGTTCAGCCAGCTGGAATGGCGACAACCAGAGCAGCCCTGTGAGCCAACTGTTGATGGCAGAGCTGCTGCCAGCCTTGGTCTCCAGCAACCGCCTGGAGCAGAGCTGCCCACCAAGCTGGAATGCTTATCTTGCACTGTTAACTGGGAGACAAATAAACTTCATTGTTATTTCAACCAGTGAATTTTGGGGCTTTCTTTCTTACAGAGTCTTAGCCTACTCTATAATACTACTTACAGAAATGACTAGACAAGCTACCTGTTGTGAAGTCTCTTACCGCATATAGAGAATAATCAAACTATATAAACAAAAATTCACTTTCTTCAGAAAACAAAGCTCTAGACATTTTCAACTGTTTTTCTGTGATTCTTACAGTGAATTTCTCTATACATTAATAAATTAATAAGGCTAATTTAATCTTCCATTCAGTCATAAAAATCTGTTTACCAATGTCAGATATATTTTCCAAAAAATTGTTATTTGAAAGGAGTAATATGTTCTGGCCTTCGTTATATCTATTAAAGGAAAATAAGTAAAAGAATACCCATTTCAGAAGCACATTTCTTTGAATATAGTATCCTGTGATAATCCCATTTTAATTAGGACCAACTTCTGTGTATGACCAAATGTACTTCTAAAAAAAATAAGATTCTTCAGGGTTCACTCTATAATATAATAATGAAAAGCAGCATAAAGCAAGGTTAATATCACCAAATTTCAAAAAAAAATTGAACAGAGGGTAGAATTGTTTTTTATACCCACAATTGATATTATAATAATGGTGCTTCTTTGCTGAATATTTTTGTTTGTATATTTGGTGGTTTGCTCTGTTTTCCTCATAAAACAAAATGATATTTATAATTTAGGGTTTTTATAAACTTCTTTCATCAGAATAGTTGTTAACAAAATAATAGAAAATATGAAAGTTAAGGTAAATAGTGCCAAATTGGCCCATGGCTAAAAAACAAATGTGGGCTCCGAACGATGGAAGGGTGAATTCATTTCTCTCAATTCTAAAATTGAGGAGGTAGGAAAAGAGATTATGGAAGAATCTATGATCTCATAAAACTCATAAAACACTAAGAGAATATTACAGTACTCTTAGAGAACTCAGAACCCTGAGTTCTGAGAAAATACACTGAAGAGGATAAAATAGGCATGAGCTATAGGTACATCATTCTAATAGCAAATGCATCTTCCATTTTTTTAAACTACAATACTGAGCTTTAACTCTCTGCTAGTGCCAAAATTATGATAGTTGTTAGGTAGATCTTCATTACAGTTAAGAAGGTTTCTACTTCAACCTTACACTGACATTTGCAGAACTTTGCTGTAGTAAATATTGTTTCCTCTCTTCCATCAGTTCCTGGCTGCCTCACTAAGCTGGGTAGAAACATAATGAGCCATCAGACTGACAAAAAAAGAACATGTTTAATGGAGAGGGGCGGGATGCAGTATAATATGGATTGTAGATCTGAAAAGAACCTTGGTAAGTTTTCTATTTCTGTATTGGAAGATATCAAGCACACATTCTAGGCAATTGACTGTGTGGCAAGGTGTATAGAGGCTTGGTCCAAAAAGTCTGGAGAACTGAGTTCTTATGGTGGCTTTAGTACTACTTAACTCTATGACAATCCAAGCTGGGTCTTAACTTCATTTCATGAAATAAGAATGCTGTATTATACTTGTTTTTCTCCAAGCCCGGTCTAAAGGAAGTCTGTGCCTACAGATATTACACAGCATAAAGCCCTTTAGTTTAAAATAAAAATACATTTTTAAAGAAACACTATCAACAATGGGAGAGAGTACTAAACTGCTGAGTGTGTAACTATCAGAATGCCTCTAAAAAAGGGGTCATCAAAGTATAGCCAGAGGGCCAAATCCAGCATGCTGCCTGTCTTAAGAGCTAAGAATGACTTTTCTATTTTAAAATTTTTTAATCCAAAGAATATTTTGAAATACATTAAAGTTACATGAAATTCAAATATCAGTGTCCATAAATAAAGTTTTATTGAAACACAATCATGTTCATTTATGTGTTGTGGCTGCTTTCCCACACACCAACAACAGAGTTTAGTTGTCATAACAGAGACCATATGGCCTGTGGAGGCTGACATATATACTCTCTATCCTTTATAGATCATTTTACCAAGCCTTTCTCTAAAATACCCAAGGTAGAAATGTCCAGTGGCAGTTGGATTTAAATTTTGGATTGATCCACAAGAAACTATTGTTTAAAATGTGGGAGTTGATGACATCAAGGAAGACATTAAAGAGGTCTAGAGAAAGCACCTGGTGAAAGATCACTTTTGACATGTTGGGAGAGGAAGGAATTGGAATCCTTAATAGAAGCAAGGAAGACACAAATAGAGCATGGTATGTCTTCTGGAAGCCAAGCTATGGAGTAAGTTCAAGATGAATTGGTAAGAACAGACATGTCAGGGGATAAGGTAAACTGAATAATAAAACAATTCATTGGATTTGATGATTAGAGATCATGGTGGGCTCTGAGAAAGCAATTTTTTATGAAACAATGTGGCTTAAGCCAGTTTTCCAGGAGCAAACATTTACCCTGGAAAGGAAACCAAGAAGATAACAATCTGAAGGGGTTGTAAAACCATGGGAAGTTGACTTTTGTTTGCTTGCTTGTTCATTGTTATTCATAGGAAAGTACTGTGAGTGTTTGTAGGCCTAACAAAAGCACCTATGAAAGAGAGATGAAAAGAGGAGACAGAGATAAAGAGGAGTCAGAGATAAAGAAGGAACTGAGCAAATGCCAGGAAAAGGAATGGAGGAAAGATTAAACTGATGACTAAGTTGAATATAGAAAGAGCCAAACTTCCTCTTCTTCCTCTTAAGCAATAAGGAAAAAATAAAAGAATGGAAGCACAAAGAAAATTTGAAGGAGACGGCAGAAAAGGATGTAATGACAAGTGTCAAGGTCACCTACATAGAATCAAGGAGTTGGGATTATGATGGGAGTTTTCAGGAGGCTAAACCAATAACTGTCTTGCATGTGTTATAGGTCAACTTATACCAGAGAGCTTACTGTATAGAAGTTCGGTTTAAACTCCCATTCTGGTGAATAATTAAAGATTGGGCAATCTGGAAAGACCCTAAGAATGTAACTCGATAAGGAACATTGTAACCTAAAGTTTAACTTGTTTTTCAGGATTCTGTTAAGTAACCCCACCCCTCTACTAAGACCTGGCTGAAGCAAAGTCCACAGGTGAAAGTCACCTAGTCATTGTCTCTCACAGTATCTTAGGTGTCTAACTATGATTGGTCATTCTAAAGGGACAAAGAACCTTAAAATGATAGGTTCCTGGCAAAACTAACGTCTGTATATTGCAATGTAATTGGCTACCAAGGAATGCTGTGAATTGTAATTGGTTAACTAAATGATGATGTGTTCTGTCCATATAATCTCACTGCCGCCTTTGTTCAGGGCCATTCTCTGCTCCTTAACACCAGGGAGATCAGGTTTGGGCCGGCCATAGTAAAAGCATGTGGCTGCAAATAAAATCATGCCTCCCTTCTATTTGGTATTGATGGTCTTTTCGTAACTACCCCGCAACAGCATGAAGCTATACAAAGTCCACTGAAAGGACTTCAGAGAAAAACTTTGATATCTTTCCCCAAAGTTTGGCAGCTTAGGTATGGAGATGGGAAAGAAAGTTGAGGTGATCACAGACTGGTATGAATGTGGAAGACTTAAGAAAAGTTAAGGAGTCGAATGAGTGTTCAAGAAGACAGTGTTGAAATAGCTTGTCCTGCAGTCCAGACTGGTTAGTAGATCGTGGGGAACCAGAAGAAACTTGATCAACTAGGATTAGAAAAAAGATTTGAGACAAATAAGACAATAGTACCCTTTCTATAAGAAGAAGGTAGTACAAAAGATAGCAGTCAATGAAGATAAAATCAGAAAGGACCCCTATCATCACTACCACCAAATTTAAGATCTTGGAGTATTGAAAATAAGAGAGAATACCTGGCCATGTGGGTACTGTGGGGATCTCAGAAGAGATCTGAAGATGGAAATCTAGGAATGTCTACTTTACCTGGTTCCTTGTTCCTTATGAAGATTTTTCTGTTCCATCTTGGTGCATCTCAGGGCCCTCCCAGGAAGGTGATCAGAGACCAGACAAGTGATGTCTGAGCTGTTGCCAATAGGATTAGATCACAAAGAAAATCCTTAAGAGAATCTTAACTTGAACCTGAGGTTGAAGCAGAGTAGTCCTTTGGAATGGAGCTGAACAATGACTCAACTTATTTGACTTTGGCTCACTGGGCTCCCTTTTCCTCCCTCTCAGGGAAACTGAGATTGAATGAATAATAGCTGTGAAATACTCCCTTGAGAACAAGACTCCCACACACTAATAAATATTAAATGCTTTTCATTACAATTTAAGTGAATGACTTGGTTCCCCCCCAAATGCATCATACTGAATGGAATGAGAAAGAATGACATTTCCTCCAAATGTTACACATTAATATTAATTTATTATAAAATCATGCATGTGTACAAATTTTGTTGATTGAAAATTAATTTGCATAAACATTTGAGGACTGGTGGGAGGGAAATTAATAAATACCTGAGCCAATCAATTTTATTTGAATTACCTAAGCATTAGATTAAGCTTAGGAAAGGGTAATTTCAAAGTATATTTCGCAAATTAGTGAAATTTTGGGGTCATTTGAAATGAAAAACACCTTTTTTGTGAGCTCCCATTTCACCTTCTCCTTTTCCCCCGGCCCCAACCAACCCTTCCCCTCCATCCTTGCTTACCCTAAATATTTTTTCAGAGATTTAGCAAAAATAGGAAGAAAAAGATTCACATATTCCAAAAAGCAGATAGTTTCCCAGTCTTCATGACATAAGAATACTAGCTCTCCCACAGAGAAACAAATTGGATGGCAATTTTAGGATAATTGAATTGCTTGATGCTTTTCAAGTTGTTGGGAAACCAGCACAATTTTTTTTCAGTGCCACCTGTAGTTTCCTGTGATACGAGATTTTGTGTTTACTCACTAAAAACAAAAAACATAGCAAAGATTTACAGATTTGTGAATGGATTTATGTTATACAGTGGCTGTGAAAATGAACACCTGGTAAACGAAATTAAAACATACTGAGTTGTCCTGCTTTTCAATAAATCAGATATAATAATTAGGAGTTAATAAAAAAATATGTATAAAAGAGACTTGCAGATCCTAATTTTAAGTCATTTCAGGGGAAAATAGTTAAACTTTGTTTCCTTTTTGGATGTTAATGGGAGCTTTCAGTTGTGAAACATTTGGTTAGGATTTGGTAATCACAAAAACACAAAAAGAAAAGTAACTGGGCAGAGATTAGCCCTGGAACTGAACAGCAACAGTATGATTTAGGTTTCTGATTCTTTTCTTTTTTTAACATGTATTTATTTTTGAGAGACAGCATGTGAGTGAGGGAGGGGCAGAGAGAAAGGGAGACACAGAATCTGAAACCCACTCCAGGCTCTGAGCTGTCAGCACAGAGCCCAACGCAGGGCTTGAACCCAGAAACTGTGAGATCATGACCTTGGCTGAAGTCAGACACTTAACTGACTGAACCACCCAGGTGCCTCTAGGCTTCTGGTTATTAAACTTGACTGAGCATCAGAAGCACTGGACAACTTGTTAGAGCGCAAATGCAGCCCCAGAGTTTCTGAAATTCAGTAAATCTGAGATGGAGCCTGGGAGTTATCCATTTCCAACAAATTTCTAGAAGATGCTGAAGCTACTAGTCCTGAGCCCACATTTTAAGAACAAAATTTAGGTGGATTTGGGTCAATTCTAGAGACAGGCTTAATAAGAAAATGAATACTGAGGAGAGCTAGAAGATAATTTATTGGAGCAAGTTAAAGGGAAGAAGGAATTAAGAAAATGTGGTGATGGCTAAATTAAAATGATAGCAAGGGAAGGTAAACTTTAATTTAATGCAAAGTCTTGTGCCAGGCACTTTACATTCACAGTTCTGCCAGGTTAATAAAATAACGATAACATCCAAAAGAGGAAACAGAAAATGCTCAAAAACTTGACAAATCTGAGTAGATAATGACAACTATAGTAAAATAACTCCAAAGTCAACATGGTTAAAACGTGGTTCTGAGCTGTAGGCCTCCTAAAAGATAGACAAGGAATAGGACAGATGGAGGTCAGAATACCATACTTATTACTGATTAAGGCTGGAAGGGATAATATGGCTTAGGAGCAACTGTGGGTTTCCTAATACTGCAGCTCAGAAATAGACAGCCTTATCCATCAGCTCAGGCCAGATGGACATGTTTCCTCCTGTGGGGGCCTCCCCTTGTAAAACTTCCAGCATGGAAGAGAAGACATGAATGTGTGCATTCCTGTAGCCATTCCTCCAGGAAGGAGAGCCTGGCAACAGTTGAGCTCTGCAAGCCCTCTTCTCAAATCTACCAGTCAAATAATTTGCTCCTCATTCCCTGAGCCCGAGTGATAAAGGAGTGAAGAGGCCAGGGGTGTTATACCAGCTGAGGTCTCTCTAAATACAGGAAAATATCGGAAGCCAGGCATAGCCTCCTCCTTACAGTTTGGAAAACCTAGGTTAAAAGTAGACTGTTTCACTGGAGAGCCTGCTTCCTGCGAATGATTCTGTTGCTTCTAGAAAGAAAAGATACCAAAGACTGGGGAGGAAAGAATGGTATTTTTTATAAAGAATCCTAGCAAGATGCAAGCTGAAGGAGCCACATACTGTGCTTCGGTAGCCTGGTAACTTAAATTGCTGAAACCCAACAACTGGTCATTGCCTGCAAGACTAAACAGGTGGAATCGGGCCTGGCAGGTGGCTGGGTCGATATCTCAGGGAAAGGCTGGCTGGTCTAAATTTTGTACGTGGCTTCCCAGCCTGCTCCTCTCTGATTGTGACTGTTTTGTAACCAGAGGCATAATAATTAGTTTTCATTTTCTGTATAACTAAGTCCATTAGTTTGTCCCTAGGGTAAATGACTCAAATTGACCTTCAGGAAGAAAAAGAGAAACTAAAGGGCAAGATCATTCTACTCAAAGAGACTGTGTGGTCGGGCTAATATTTCCAGTAGTCCAGCGTGCCATGAGCCCCAGCTCATCGTATCATCAAAGGCTTGCACTCCAGTTCGCAAAGAGGTTGAGGGCCTCTCCTCTCCTCCTGCTTCCGCCCTGTCCCAACAATGTTAGATTGCACTCAGAGTTCTATCGGCAGTACACACTTCCATATACAATGGATGAAGGGCAGGCTGTCCCTCACAGAGAGCTCTCACCACTTGATTTTTCAATGTACTTGGGCTCAGTAGAGCACCTTCTTAGCACAGTGAGAATTATTTAAATCGGACTTTGTTGAAATGCCCTTAGAGGTACATTTTAAAGCTGACATTTTAATTATTTACCATTAATGACTGCTGCTTCCATGTATTTAAATTGGGTGCCTTCTATTCAGTTCTAAGGATTTTATTCCAAGAGGTCAAGTTTTATGTATGCAGTGGTTTTTTATTGTTACTGTTTAAGGACAAGTGTTTGAGTGCTGGCATTCCTTGCTGAGAACACAGAGGAAGAATGAGAAGATCCCCACAAACTCAACAAATATGAGTGGATGAAGATGAATATAGGAAAATCATCAGGAAGACAGTAGCTGAGCTGACTGAAGTATAAAAAATCTAGAATTGTCACACATTTTAAAAATTGTTCTAAGAGTTCTACTTTTTTTTTTTTTTTGGCAAACCAGAGGGTTTATATTAGTATATCATGTATAGTTGAAATAATCATAAAATGTAACCTGAATTCAAACCTGGTCAAAAATTTTAGTTGGAAACAAAAGAGAAACTCTTAATACATCTTCTTGAAGTTCCAAACACCCAGATAAAACTCTTGCCATTTGGAAAATTTGTATCTTTACAGGGGTTAATTACCATGAATGTATTTTCCTAATTATTTTCTTAATATTAGTTAAAGAACTTCAAACTTTTTTGTCTTAAATATTTACTGTGGTTAGTGAATGTTCAGTCTAATATATAAATGCTCATTGGAATACAGAGATAGGAAGAAAGTGAAGCGATCAAGCTTCTAGTCTATATTCTCCCATAAGCCAATGATATGATCTTGGGCAAGCTTGTTTTCTCATGTGTCAATAGGATTCAGAGATATATTATAAAGATAAAATTAGATCATGTATACAAAGTAGTGAAAAAAGTTTAAAGTGTTACAGGATTTGGGGGGCACCTACTATTAAGAGTCAGACTTCAGCTCAGGTCATGATCTCCCAGGTCGTGGATTTGAGCCCCACATTAGGCTTGTGGAGCTTGCTAGTGCAGAGTCTGCTTGAAATTCCCTCTCTCTCCTTCTCTCTCTCTGTCCCTCCCCCATTTGTGCTTTCTCTCTCTCAAAAATAAATGAGCAAACTTGAAAAAAAAGTATAATAAGACTTTTAAGTAATATTATTATCATCATCATTTTGAATGAACAAATAGCATACACTGAAGATTAGGGAAGGTGAGGCAGAAGTGTATATCAAAAGTATCTCCTGATATTTGAAGGGTTGCTCTGTTGATCTGAAGGACACGCTTTGAAAGTTCTCAACATAATGTAAAATAGAGTCATCTCCAACAATGGAACAGATGGACTTGTGAGAGAGTGATCCAACTGTCCATTATGGTGTGCCAGTCAAGTTCCTATACTTATTATCAGAGATGCCTTTTATGACATTAGCTGCTCTAATGTATTATTGGATCAAGAGAGCTCTAAAATCTCTCCAACTTTCAGAGCCTTTGTTTCTGTGTTCATACAACAAACTTAATGAATTTTGTAACAATTAATTCCATTGACTATGTTTATAGGAAGTATAATTAAGTGGAAAAACATATTCACTTATATGTACCTTAAAGAGCATAAAGTGTTCTCCAGAGAACAGTGGTATTCCAGAAGACCATATGCTTAGTAGACTTTCCTTAACCCACTGAGGACTGTCTTCACTGAGCAGTACTTTACTATTATATACCACTGTCATTTG
>NC_043709.1:80372378-80405613 GCF_006229205.1 Suricata suricatta
ATCACTCATCATCAGGGAAACACAAATCAAAACCACACTGAGATACCACCTCACACCAGTCAGAGTGGCTAAAATGAACAAAGCAAAAGACTACAGTTGTTGGAGAGGGTGTGGAGAGATGGGCACCCTCATACACTGTTGGTGGAAAAGAGGTTATTTTAAAACAAACAAATGGAAAAAAATCAACAATTTCATTTGATCCTCTTGATTTAAATTTCACAGCAAATGGTATATAATTGAATTAAAAATTTTTGGTCTGGGGGCGCCTGGGTGACTCAGTTGGCTAAGCGTCCAACATCAGCTCAGGTCATAATCTCACAGTTTGTGGGTTCGAACCCTGTGTCGGGCTCTGTGCTGACAGCTCAGAGCCTGGAGCCTGCTTCAGATTCTGCATCTCCTTCTCTCTCTCTCCACTTGCACTCTGTCTCTGTCTTTGTCTCTCTCAAAAGTAAATAAACAATAAAAAAATAATAAATAAATAAAAATTTTGGCATGATACCATACAGTTACTGACTCCTTGTCCCCTTGATTTAAATTGTTCTGACTCTAATGTGTGTGCATTATTGCTACTTTAATATGGAAGTTATTTAAAACAAGTTGGGCCATAAACTATACTTTGCTATTGTTGAGTTTATTTAAGAATAGAATATCTAATTTTATAAGTAATTTTTTATATTTGTCCTATTCTCATAAAAAAATTTTTACCTTCATGATGTATTATGGTTTTTAAAATTATGTGAAATATTTTAGGAGGTGTCAGTGAAAGATTTACAAAAGATTTTTGACACTACTTAAAATTACATTATTATAAAGTATGACAATAATAACTACAAAAAATAACTGTAATTTCCTATATTATTCTTTCTCATTTGCTTCCTGACTGAATTTGCTAATTAGTTTTGTAAATGACAATTTTTAATTGTACCCACTACTGCCATGCCCCTCTGATGTGAAGATTTTATGCTCTATGTTTTACAAAGATTTCATAAAAAAAATTCAAATGACTCTAATGGTGATTCAAAAACCAAACTTAGATGAGGTTAATTTTCCTTCATCAAGTTGGGAGTAGGAACAGAAGGTTGAATCCTCTCAGGGGTATTTAAAAACACCAAGGCAGCAAGATTACATAATTAGTTTTGGGTTTATTGTGATAATTTTTTCAACTGCAAAGTTTTTAAATTACTCTTCTAAAGAAATCTTTCCCTTTGTAATTGACATATGAGGAGTTACTTTGAAACTAGGTAAATAATACTGTTTCTCATCAAACTTTAACCCATTGGTTTTATCCAATGATAAATTTCATTGATAATTTTCTACCTCCATCACTCTTTTCTATATTTATTAGTTGGCATTTCACTATAAGGAAGTATGTATGTATATATGTTTGTATGTTATGTATGTATTTATAATGATTATGGACTCATGGATTCTTATTCAATAGGTTATAATTCATTACTATCATCATTTATATTGATGTTCAAATTATTATAGATTTGCTTAATGGAGCCCCATTGATTCTTTTGTGTCATTTTGATATACCCCATCATTTTTATAGCAGTCCTATACTTTCTTTTGAAATAAGATATTCCACACTCATCCAGTACTTTCTCTGCGCCAGCCCTGAAATCAGCCATTTCTGCAAGCCACTATCTTTCCTTTAATGGAGAATGGTACCAAGATTTGGGTGTCTAGGTATGCTCATTGCTCCAGGTATGTCATTATTTCCAGGCCCTTTCAGAGAAAATAGATAGATAGATAGATAGATAGATAGATAGATAGATAGATAGAACTCTGATTTCACATATTGGAATGATAGCTCTGATTCCAGTCCAGCACCATAAGTTACATTATATTTCAGCACTGTCCAGTCAATACAAATATGAACCACATAGGTAACTGTAAATTTTCTGGTTGCCATGTTATAAAAGTAAAAAGAAACCACAGAAATTGATTTTAATAATATATTACTTAACTCAATATATCTAAAAATTTTACCATTTTGACATATAATCAACAAAAATTATTAATTAGTTTTTTTACATTTTTTGTAGTAGGACTTTCTAATCTACTGTGTACTTGTTATTGACAACACATTTTCAGTTTGGGCTAGCCATATTTTAAATGTTCAAAAGCTACATGTGGCTAATACCTATCATATTGGACAGCACAGTTTTAGTTTTCTTTCTCTATTTGTTACCCAATTCTTCTACAGTGAGAAACCTGGGTCCCATTATTTTCAAAATGCTAGAGTTTTGCTCAGGCCTAGAACATAGGAGGTAGCCTCAGAATGGCTAACATACTGCCAAAAAAAAGCGAACCTATCAACCTATTCTCTCTTCCTCTGTTTTTGCAAATGGCAAGATTTCATTCATTTTTATGGCTGAATAATATTCCATTGTGTATATATATGTATATATATATGAAATATATACATACACATGACCTCTTCTTTATCCATTCATCAATTGATGGATACTTGGTCTGGCTCCATGTCTTGGCTATTGTAGATAATGCTGCTATAAACATCAGGGGCCTGTATCCCTATAAATTAGTGTTTTGGGGGGTTTTTTTGGTGATCTTTGAGTATATACCCAGTAGTGTGATTGCTGGATCATAGATAGTTCTATTTTTAACTTTTTGAGGAAACTCCATACTGTTTTCCACAGTGGCTACAACAGTTTGCATTCCCACCAACAAACAGTGTACAAGGATTCCTTTTTCTCCACATCCTTGCCAACACCTGGGGGGGTTTTTTGTATTATTGATTTTAACCATTCTGACAGGTGTGAGGTATCACTTTGTGGTTTTGATTTGCATTTCTCTGATGGTAGTGATGATGAGCATCTTTTTGTTAGTCTGTTGACCATCTTGATGTCTTTTTGGAGAACTGTTTGTTCATGTCTTCTGTCCATTTTTTAATTGGATTATTCAGCTTTTGGGTGTTGAGTTTTAGAAATTCTTTATAATTTTTGGATACTAATCCTTTATTGGAAATATCATTTGCTAATATCTTCTCCCATTCCATAAGTTGTCTTTTCATTCTGGTGATTGTTTCCTTCTCTGTGCAAGAACTTCTTATTCAATATCATGTCACTTCTGGCTTGCAAAATGTCCACTGGAAAATTCCCTGATAGCCCTATGGGGTTTCCCTTGTATTTAACTGTCCTCCTTTGTCTTGCTGCTTTAAAATTTTTTTTCTTTATCATTAGGTTTTGCCATTTTAATTATAATATGTCTAGGTGTGGATCTGCTTTTGGTAATTTTTGGGGGGTTTCTCTGTGCCTACTGGATCTGGTTATCTGTTTCTTTTCCCAGTTTTGGAAAGTTTTCAACTATTAATTTCTTCAAATAAATTTTCTACTCACCTTTTTTCTCTTCTTCTTCTGGTATTCCTATAATATGAATGTTGTTACATTTGATGGAGTCACTGAGTTCCCTAAGTCTATCCTCATTTTGCTTAATTCTTTTTTTCTCTCTTTTGTTCATCTTGATTATTTTCCATTACTCTGTCTTTTAGGTTATTAAATCATTCCTCTGTTTCTTCCAGCCTGCTATTCATTGCATCAAATGAGCCTCTAATTTCATTTATTGCACTCTTCATCTCTGATCCATTCTATTTTATTAAGAGTTAAGAGTCTTGCTGATGTCTTCCACTCTTTTATCAAGTCTGGTGAGTATCCTTATGATCAGTGCTTTATTTTTTTAAAATGTTTATTTATTTATTTTTGAGAGAAAGAGAGATCACAAGTGGAAAGAGGCAGAGAGAAAGAGGGAAACACAGAATCCAAAGCAGGCCGCAGGCTCTCAGCTGACAGCAGAGAGCCTAACGCAGGGTTTCGACTCACTAACCAAGAGATCATGACCTGAGCCAAACGACTGAACCACTTAGGCTCCCCTTATGATCAATGCTTTAAATACTCCATCAACCATGTTACTGTTTTGCTTAGATCACTGGCTGTGGCCTTGTTCTGTTCTTTTTTGGGACAAATTCCTATGTCTTCTCATTTTGTCTAAGTACTTGTGCCTGTTTCTGTGTGTTAGTAAAGTTAGCTACATCTCTTCTTCTTGAAGGTAATGACCTTATGAATAAGAGCTCCTGTAGTGTCCCCTGTTCCCCAAGGCCTGGCTCTTCAGGAAGTATTTCCAGTGTGTGTGTGTGTGTGTGTGTGTGTGTGTGTGTGTGTGTGTGTCTGTGTGTGTGTGTGTGTGTCTGTGTGTGTGTCTGTGTGTGTTCTCTGCTTTCATCCTGGCCACTTTATCCTTCAGACCAGCCATCGCCGGAGGCTTTCTTTGCCTGTTGTGAGCAGTGTTTGGTCTGTGACCTCAATGTGGTACATTTTTACTTGGTGTGCTCTGGTCTGCTTGTGAAATAAGACCTGTTGCCCATGCTGCTGGATCTGAGGCCCTGCAAAACTTCTGGGTGGGGAGATGCGGTATTGGCAGGGTTTGTACTAGTTTTCTGGGGGTGGGCTCCCACCATCCTTGGACCGAGGCAAGCATGACTGAGAAAGGCAGTTTTATTGGAGTTGTGGGTAAGGGGGTTGGTGTAAGCAAATTAGATAGCGAGTGTCTGGGCTGAGTTGGTTGCTACAAAGTGGCCCTCTGCTTATGCTTGGGGCAGTCAAGGGAAATGGAGCTTTCCAGTTCCTTTGTTCCCAAAGGGGTCTTTTGAATGTCGCCTCTCTGGGACAAACTCTGAGATGAGCAAATAACCTCCCACTGTGTGCTCCAGGTGCTCTTCTGATTGCTGTTTGCATGCTGTATTGTCTGTCGACTGCCTTCTCTCCAAGAGTGGCACAATGCCCTCCAGGCTTTATACCAGCTAAGCCTGCTGACCTTGAAACCTCCAGGCTTTAAGCCCCACTAGTTGCAAGAACTCATGAAATTTAGCCCCTCTTGCTTTCCAACCCAATTGCTATGGGGGCCCATATTCCCCATTCACTCTACTATGTGCCAGCCCATCCCTTGCCCCACTCTGTGACCTCTGACCCTTCCGCATCACAGGGACCACTATCTGTCTCTCTCCCATACCCCATCTCCACAATTGCCATCTTCCTCAATGTGGTCTCCTCTCAACCTTCAGTTGTGGAGACTGTTCTGCCACTCTCCAGGTTGACCTCTGGGGCACTTAGGATGAATTGATAGCCATCTAGTCATATTTGTGAGATGAGAAAAGCACCCTGCTGCCAACCCCTCAAGAAACTACAATTCAATGAGTTGTAATCAGTTCATACACCTGTGTGACCCACATCTCTATTACTATCAACATTCCAGAAATTTCCCCTGTGCTCCTTCCTAGTAGTCACTTGCCCCTTCAAGAGGCCAAAACTCACCTGATCTTTTTATCACAGAGTAGATTTGTTTCTAGAATTTCACTTAAATGTAATCTCAGTATTGTCCTTTATGTGTATGTCTGGCTTTTTATCTCAGGATAATGTCTGAGATTCATCCATCTTGTTGAATGTTGATTTATTTTTGTCATTGAATATTATTACATTGTATAAATGTACATAATTTTTAAATCTATTTCACTGTTAGTAGTCATTTGAGTTGTTTCCACTTTGAGCTAATATGAATAAAATTGCTATTAATACTTTATTCTGGTTTCTGTTGGAAATATGTTTTCATTTGTGTAAGTACCCAGAAGTAGAATTAGTAGGTCATAGGCTAGATGTAATAATTTTCTTTTATATGCTTAAATAACATTCACATTTAATGTTATTAATTATTCCATGCTGAAACCATTGACAGTACTTTTATCTAGTTTGGCTTTAAAAGCTAATTAATGACATTTATATTATCGTGACAGGTTTTCATAGTGGGTCAAGTAGAATGGCAGAATAATATTTTTTTCTTTTTAGGGCCATTAACATTGAACTCATTCCTTCTTTTGCAGTCCGTCTCTCACCTTCTTCCTGCTTGGACTGGTTGTCTCCTACTCATCCTTTAGGGCTCACCTCAGACTCTTCTCCTCCTAGAAGCCTGTGCTCCGCTTTCCACTCTGGATTAGATGACCCACTAAGAACTCCATAATTTCCTCCTATCATGATTTGTGTCACCCAGCTTTGCAAACATTGGTGTATATGTCCATCTTCTCTTTTTCATTGTGAGCTCCTTCAGAACAAAATTATGTACTATTTTTCTTTGCATACCTGTTGCCTAAGCCTATTTGACATGGTAGTTCCTTGGTAACTGTTGGTTTAATGAATAATTAAAAGTGAGGTAGCTTACTCAAGAGCCATAGTGAGTTAAAGGTAGAACAAGAATTTGAAGTTTTGTTTTTAAATTCATTGTTTTCCTCCTAATTTTCTGAGTTAAGCATTTTTTAAACTAAAACAAAATAAAACATTTTCCAACCTTATTTTAGATAAAGAGAGAAACTAGTAAATCCCTAGAGATCCGATGTAAGGATCCCAGAGACAAGCAGTTGGGACCAGTGGTGGCATCATTAAGTCCTGTGCAAGTAAATAATAGAATCCATGAGTTTAGAACCTCAAGAGAGCTGTGGAGCTAAGGAAGGTAAAAGGTGAGAGCAGGATCCATGAGGATAAGAATCTTTGGGGACATTGTGCCCCTGCTCCAGGGCTGCTGTTCTTAATGAGGAAGGACAGAGCACTGGCATCAGTTACAGCAACGAATACCAATATATTTTACCCACAGTCTACATTAAGGTCACTTTTGTCAGATTTTTTAGTATCTATGGTAACAAGTTGATCAACTAATTCCATGCCTAGATTATACTTGAGGGGAAAGAGCTGGGAAATGTACAACAGTATTTATAGACAGACATGTGGTCAATAATATCATTGTCAGTCACTGTCAAACAAAACAAATTTTATTGTTTTCTTTCCTAGCCATTGTTCTAAGTGATATTTCAGGCTTCATTTTAGAAGCTGAAAGTGTATAGTATTCAGCATTCTTTAATTCCTGTTAATACTAAAATGTAATTCTAAGTGTTAGGAATTGCAGAATGAGGGCTGCCTCGGTGGTTCAGTTGATTGAGTGTGCAACTCTTGATTTCAGCCCAGGTCATGATCTCACAGTTTTGTGAGTTCGAGCCCTGACAGTGCAGAGCCTGCTTGAGATTCTCCCTCACACTCTCTGCTCCTCCCCTGCTTGTTCTCTCTGTCTCTCTCTCTGTCTCAAAAATAAAGTTAAAGAAATGATAAATATGACATCAAAGGTTCTGATCAATTCACGCTCTGTCTTCTGACTTTTATTTATCCTATTTTTGTAGACTGCAGAAAGGTTGATTAAGGCACATTAGTGAGAATGTGAGAATGTTAATAATGATGAACCCAGTATTCCTGGGTTCAACCCAAGATGTAGTTATATTTCCTCAGAGCAACAGCAGTCCACAGAGTGTGGACAGATGGCCAGTGAGGCAAGATTTTTCCCTCCACTATGTTTATAATAAATAACCACAAGTTTTGGTTATTAGGCTAGTTTTTAGCCCTTCTAAGAGTTAAAGCCTCAGCTCTTACCCTTCCATTTGTTTTCTTTTCTCCTTCTGCTTGCCTTTCCTTCTTTTTATTCAGCCAAATTTCCGAAGCCATACTTATTATAGATTGGAATCTGATTTTAGGTCTAAGATATATTTTTATTATAAAACATTTTTTAAATCTGATATCCAAAGACTTTTGGCAAAATTTAATCAATCCTCTTTCAATTAGTGATACCACATAATGTTACAACATTAATTCCTGAAAGCAAATTGTATGTTTTAACTTTTTACAAGAAAATAACTTTTTATTTCCCAAAATGACAAATAACTTAAAACAGTAGGAAAATTGATTGGTTGCCTTCAGCAGCATTGCAAGTCAATTTACTGATTTAAAAAATCAATTACCTTAAAAGTATTGATAGAAATACCTGATGTCTTTGTAGTTTTTTTCCTCAAATTCTGAAGATATGAACTATGCTAATTTAAACCCTATAAATATAGTTAGTGCTAGATCTAGATTAATTAATATACAGTATTAAAAATAAATATTACTTTTACAAATGAGTAAGGATCCTATGCTTCCTGAGTATAGAGAGATAAAATTCAGCTGAGAAGTTATCCTTCTTGTTTGTACATGATAGACATAACCCAACTTATTAGCCAAAGCTGCTTTATTTTCTCTTCTTTTAGGCTATCTTAGAAGGAGAATTAAGAGTTAGGAAGCACATACGAGATCAACCTAAGATAGGCCCCAGCTTTGTCTATAATCAGATTAAGTAACATCCTCAAGTTTTAATTGCCTATTTAACCATCTCCTTTGGTTGTTGGTAATTTGCTCCATTCCATTTATAGGACATATTTTATAGGGCCTGGCTTCCATGAATATCAATCATGACTTTCTTCAGATTAAGAGATGTGTTTATGAATTGGTTTGTTTGTGTATCATTGTGTGAGATGTCTGTCTGACAACTTTATATGGAGGAGATGTAGACATGAGATCCTATATAATTCAGCAGTTTTTCTTCCTGTACTTTTCATTTGAGATTAATTGAAAAAATTTTTCCAGTACATTCTTTTCCAATAAAGAAATAATTACACTTAGAGTTTAACAACATCATTTTATCTACATATATTTCAATATATATCTTTGAAAAATAAGGTCACTTTTAATAAAAGAGAATTTCTCCATATCATAATTCTCACACCTGAAACATTAATGACACGAATTTAAGTTTTGAAAAGTTAGACAATAGATTGGGTTCTATTATCACCAATATGAAAGGAACTGCCTCTATATTTAATTGTGATTATAGTCATTTATGAAGAATAGGGATTACAGTTTCGTTGAACCTGATAATATTCTCTGTTTTGACTCTGGTATCAAGTAGAATATTTAATTCACATAATCATTATATATCTGCACTGAGAAGCCAATGGGAAAAAATGGGAAGATAATTTGGAAAGAATTATAGGGTTATTTCAAAGAAGGGTCTTACTAATAATTGAAAGTCCTCTATACCTTGATCTTATCAACCCTGTTAATTCTCAAATTTGAGGAAAACATTATATACTTTCAGTGCCCTATTCCTGAGTGACTTTTTTTGGAGAAGTTTACTCTGTGTGTATTATTAATCTAAATGCTGTCAAATCCTTAATGTACTTTGGTAGTTTTTTTTAACTGATCTGTATTTCATTTCTTATCAAATCTACCATTGTTTGTTATCCCTCTATCACCTCAGGTAGAAGATAGACACATGAGAAGATAGATGAGTCCCATGAAGGCTACTGTAGGGCAAGATAGGGTATGAGGTTGGAGGGCACATTTCAGGGATCAAATCCTGGTAGGGACCTATCATCATAGCCCAGACAGTGAGATCAGAGTGACAACTCAGGACCAGATGGAGAGCAGGAATTAAGCAACAAGTGAATAACAACTTATCTGGAAAATCCTCCAATATTTGCAATTTGAACAGTCCATCCTAAATAATCTATAGGTGACAGAAGAAATCACAAGAAAATTTAGACAATACTTTGAACTGAGTGAAAATGAATATACAATAAAAACTTGTGAGATAAAGCCAAAGCAGTGTTTAGAGACAAATTTATAACATTAAATGCTTATATTAGACGAGAAGAAAAGTCTCAAATCAATGATCTCAAAAAACTTGAAAAAGAAGAAAGAGCAAATTCAACCCAAAATAAGCAGAAGGAAGGAAATGATGAAGATAAGAGTAGAAATGACCAAAAGAATAACCAGAAAAGCAATGGAGAAAAATCAATGAAATTAAAAGCTGGTTCTTTGAAAGCCTAATAAAATTGGTAAAACTTTATCTAGACTGAGCAGGGGGGTAAAAAGGGAAAGGGGGAGTAAACATGGATAACCAATATTATAAAGCAAAAGGGAACCTCACTACAGATCCAACAAATTAGATTATTTCTTAAACATTCAGTGAGTCTATTCTTATGTGGTTTCCATCAGTACCAGCATTTAAAGGATAAGAAGAGGGGAGCCCGGGTGGCTCAGTGGGTTAAGCGTCTGGCTTCAGCTCAGGTCATGATCTTGTGGTCTGTAAGTTTGAGCCCTGTGTTGTGCTCTGCACTGACAGCTCAGAGCCTGGAGCCTGCTTTGGATTCTGTGTCTCCCTCTTTCTCTGCCCTCCCCAGCTTGTACTCTGTCACTGTCTCAAAAATAAATGTTTAAAGAATTAAAAAATAAAGGATAAGAAAAGTATGTTATAAACAACTTATGTGAAATTGACAAACTCCTAAATCAATCCAAACCACCAAAGCTCACTGAAGAAGAAATCTTAATGTATATCTTAAATGCACTATAGATTAAAAAAAATAATTGAATTTGTATTCATTTAGCTGGGTCCATATTCAATCTAAAGCCATTGTGCAATGAGGTGGTCAATGTTGTTTAACAAAAATTCTCTTACTGTTCTACCTATTTGTCTTAAAATGTCTCTATGAACTCATTCAGCCAGTTTTCTACCCTCTGGACTTTGAGGAAAAAGTATTCCTAGTCACTGATTCCCAAATATACTTGGTTTTGTTCATGCAAGCAGGATGATAGGAATAAGGTGAGTCATAGAAAACTTAACAGAGGAAATAAGATTTGATTTATATATTATTAAAGGATAAGGAGAAAGGGTTGTATAGCAGTTGCAGTACTTTGCTAGAACACTTTTGATAGGCTTCCATAATGGCCTCCATTCAGTGGAAGGGCCACAGATATGGACACTATGGCCTAGAAAGCTTCATTTCTATACCTGGAAAGCTGTTGGAAACCTTTATTAAGTAGAGACTCATTAAATGCCCAAGAAACATAATTTATTGGGGAAAAAGGTCTATTTTTCTCCAACTATACAAGTAAATATTTTGCTAGAGCAAAGTTTTGAGGAAATTATCAGGGGATTGAAGAACAAATTCTGACATGGATAAATGACTAGCTTGGAGATCTAAAACAAAAAAAAGAATACAAAATATTTTTAGATAACATGGAAGTACAAATAATGAGTATCTGGGATGAGTACTAGAATTGGGTGTATTTAAAATGTTTGTAGATGACTGAAAACTTCAAATTTATAAATGATATGACATTTTTCTTGATGGAGAGATGCCAGGTACACAGAGAAAATCTGAGGCAGTATCTCAAAGGCTAGATTAATGGACAAAGTGGCAAATTAGCTTCTTTCTGACATGTAACATAGGTTATCACACATTTATGTAAAAATAATTCAAACTATTTATAAAGTGATGAGTTTCAGTAACACTTATGAAAAGGAATTCAGGAGTTATTATAGACTATTCCTATTCTCCAGTTTTTAAAAGGAATTATTAAATAAATAGAAAAGGAGGAAAAAGAAGACAGAAAAATATTTGTGTGTGCTTATGAATATGTTTTGTCATTAGAAATGTTCCTCAAGTTCCAACAAGTGTCACCAGGCACCATAAATTGCCTAGAAATGACATCGTGTTACATTATACTCAGGATTCCATTAAATTACAGAAATAATGAATCATCATTTTAAGAAACCCAGCAAAGAGTATCTTTGAGTAGATGGCAGTGATGAAGCACAGGTTGTAATTTGTAATTACATCTGTAGTATAGTCCCATATTTACGTCTTCTTGATTTTAGTCAGCATGAAATAATTATGTGTTCCAGATTGGAGTGCATTCAGAGTTTTGTTTAAAAAGTTAATGCAGACTTCCCACTTTGCTCTAAGAAAAATCTGCTCTTAATGTTATGTTCCCCTCTGGCATGCCATAAATGGACACCCTAGAGATCAGAATAACTAATAAGTAGAGCAACTTAAGAATAGCTTCTCACAAATCAAACTGGAACGAATGTGAGATCCACATAGCAGCAACCAAATATATACTTTCCCCAATCATATATCACACGTTTAAGCTTTGAGTATAACCTATTAACAAATTCAGGTTTGATCCTTTCTCTGGGCTTTGATAATAAGTTTAAGAAATGAAAATGACTTCACAGTCTCAAGAAAACTAAGTAGAATATTAAACAAGCAGTGTTTAACCCTTATTTCCCTCATGGAATATGAAAGCCGTAACTTTTCTTTGGTTTATGCCTCATATATCTGAAGGCATCATTTAGGTAAGCCTAACAATCCTTTCTGGATTTTCTTTCAGCTTTTTTTCAGCAGCTTGTACACTTATGATTTTACATTTAGAAAATCATACTTTAAAATTGCTATCATAGCTGCTTCTTCAGATAGATCCATGCTTAGGTCAGGCAGTTATAAATAGTGAATGTTCATGGGATAGGGTGGGACACAAGGAGATTGAATTCATCATGAAAATTACAGGCAATAAAAAAATTCTTGTTTTCCTGTCCAGAATTCTAAGGGGATCACTGTTCAGTTACCCTACCCCTTACTCAAAATTCCTTCAAAGTTTTTGAGGAAGGAACTTGGTCTCTGAGTGGTTTTGGTCTCATAGGAAACAGAGACTGATTTATTAAGTGTAAGGACACAAATAGGTATATACTAAAATGCTTTCTAGTTCTGTGGGCTAAATCAGGTAGTCTCTAAAAAAATATCTCAGATTTGGTCTTCAGTGCACAAAAAAAAAATCTCTGGTACTGAGTGAGTGACCTTGTTCTGAGTGAGAGAAATACTTTATCTGTATAAAGTAAGTGGTTCACATTTCTGGCTTCATTCTTACCTTAATACTCAATGATCTATGATGAAATAGCTCAGCAGAGAGCATCAAACTGAGGTACTGTTAGAGATCTTTGGATAGGGAAATGTGCCCAGGGCTTGGAGTGACAAGTGCACATTAGTCCTGGCTTGGGTGTGTGACCTGGAGAAGTTCTCTGAACCAATCTAAGTCCTTTCATTTGTAGTTAGAGGTAATATCAAACATACCTACTCCTTTAGTGGTTTTCCATCATGAAGATGGAAAATCTTCTGTTTGAAAATACTTTGTAACCTGTAAAGCACCCTCCTAATTCTCATTATTGTTATTGTTCCTTGTACTTGATAACAAAGCTCATACCATGGCTATTTCCCAGGCCAGTTTTCAGCTTACCTTGGGATGGATTCTAAATTTTTTGAAGTGGACAATGACTGACATTTTATCATCCCATTCTGCTTTCTATGCACATGTAGTTCAGAAGTACAGAATGCAGAACCACTTGGCAAGCATGCAACCATTTTTTCAAGAGCTGGAGCCAGGTTTCTCTTTTGCATCCTACAGCATCCTATAGTAAATTCAACCCTTGCATGATTATAATATATCAGTTACAGTCTTACAAATCATCACAATCAAACATCAAATATGCAGAATAACCCTTTGTCTCCATAGATAGGAGCCAGGGCTATTCACGTCAAGACCTAGGTCCTGTTCTCTAATGTGTTCCTTTGTTTGCCAATGGAGCCTTCTCAAAGGGACCGGAGCCTAAGGGAAGAGTGCAGAGCAGGGGAAAGCACAATGGAGAGCTCAGTCCCTCTGTCTTTTGTAGCTCCTTTGCCTAAATCATTACATCTCTGATTCTCTTTATACGGTATCCTTGCACAAGTAGAGTTTTAGAGAGGCAACCTGACACATAGTCATACTCTATGTCCACACGCATGCATTTACATATACATAGATACATATAAATGTATGAATTGTGGATTGTTAAGTTTATTCTTTTTAATTTATTTTGAGAGAGACAGAGACACCGTGAGTTGGCAAGAGGGGAGAGGGGAACAGAAACCCAAGCAGGCTCCCAGCTGTCAGTGCAGAGGCTGACACGGGGATCAAACTCATGAAACCATGACATCATGACCTGAACCAAAAACCAAGAGTTGGACACTTAACCAACTTAGCCACCCAGGTGCCTCTAATGTGGATGTTCTTAAATGCAGATACACACATGGATTATCCGAATGTTTTATATTTTATGTTTTGAGTGTATACCATGTGCCAGGACAAATTTAAGCTCTTTACATATGTTGACTTTGTTAATCCTCCCAACTAATTTATTAAGTAGATACTATATATATGTATATATATATACACACACACATATGTATGTATGTATATTTATATATATGTATGTATATTTTTATATATGTATGTATGTATATGTATATACACATACATACACACAAATGTAGATGAGGTAGGTACTATTATATATGCAGTTTATAAAGGACAGATGCTAAGCTACACAGAGATTAAGGATTTTGTCCAAGGACCTATAACCGTCAAGTGGCAAAGAGGTGAGATTCCACCTGAGCAGTTAGTTGGCTTGAGAGTCCAGGTGGTTAATTCCTCCACTGGGCTCCCTCTATGATAAATGCAGGTCTCCAGTCAGCCTTTAGTGAACAGATACTCACAGCATGCCACCTCTCTGGCAGTTGTGCACGTGACTAATGGACGGTGGTGAATCTTGCCTGCAGCATGGGTCTATCAGATTCTGCCCAATACTGTTGAAGGCCACTGTTGTAGGCTGAGCTCCATTGTCATAGGCTCTGAGATAGAGATTTGCATGCCAGAAGTTAATTGGTGAGAACTCTCAGGAACATTTATTAGAGAGTGAGGGAAAAGGGAAGAGCCAGCAACCATTCAGAGTAGACAGGAGAAGACTTCAATTTTGATGCAGCTTCAACAGAAATCTCAGTGGATCCCTTGCAGAGTTCCAGAACTGGAATGGCCTTTCCTCAGTTGAGGAAAAAGTGCAGGGTGTTTGTACTCCCATGTCAAGTAGTCACTGTGTATGGGCTCCCATAGGAGAAAAAGACAGCTCCCTTTGAGGGCAATTCCTGGGGAAAGAGTCAGCTATGAGTTGTCAGCAGGCAATTCTCCCATTGGCAGAGGGGATGAGAGGTTCAGCCTGCAGGGGAATCTGGGCAGCTCGCCATGTATCCACAATAGATTCTCAGAGCCTTGGTGAAATGGCAGGCACTGAAGATAGTATTTTAAGAAAGGAGGTCCCTGCTTTGTTCCTCTGCCTTGGAAAGGCATATATTGTAATGGAAAATCACACACACACACACACACACACACACACACACACACACACAGTTGGGAGTGGTGAGCAGGAATGAGGGAGAGAAGGTTCACTACCCTCCCCCCACCCCTTCTCATATCCTACTACTTTCCATGACTGGATTATCAAAGCACTTGCACATTTGCAGGGGTGGCTCATCCAGATGGATTAGACTATTCAGTCTCTCCAGGAAGACATGGCTAATGGGCAAGCTTTCCCTTCAAGAAAAGTTCTTGCCCATTCTTTGGGAAATTAAAATAATATATTTCTCTGAATGGAAGCTAACTCTTGAAGTTAAACCCATAGCTCAGGTAGGCTTTATATTATTCCTAGAATGGTGAAATGATAAAGTAATTAAAGCATATTTCTATAAGCCTTCTCTTTCTCAATGACACAGAATCATTGGCCCATTTTTTCCTCCCTCTTCTCTTCTCCCCCTCACCCCACTGTGTATGTGCATCCACTTGTATGTGATTTAGGAAAAACATGGAGATCTGTTATATTTACAGCAATATTTACCAGGTGTTAAAAATCTTCAATATTCTAGATACTTTATATATGTTATTGCTAAATATCCTGATAACCCCACACAGTAGAAATTATTCATTCTCTTTTACAGAATAGGAAATTGTTGCTCAACGAGTTTATGTGAACTGCTCATGATCTACAGCCAGTAAATGATAGTGGAAGTATTTGAAGCACTCTGTCTAGATCCCCAGTCAAAACTGATTCTCTGTAAAAAGGGGTTTGAAGTATCTTGCATTTCATTTAGGGTGTCTTAGGATAAATGTTTCCCTGCAAGGCAAGAAATGAGTTTAAGTGTGGATAAATAGAGCTCTACTTAGGCCTCTACCCACACTTTTCCTGCAATCCACTTTATGTACCCTGCGTGTGATGGCAGGAGCTAATTGCTTACACATCTCCAATAACACAAAGTCTTTATTTAACTAGAAAACATTAATAACTGGTTTTTGCCATGTTAGAAACAGCCTCTAATCTTTCTGGTAGAAAGTGGAGAATTTTCTCTCACAGCTGCTATGGGCTTTGAGTACAATAGAATAGAAACTTTTCATTTGTTTTAAGATCTTGAGTAGGAATATGCAGTGTACAACTGCATATTGTCGTAGTCCAAAGTCAAAAAGGCTTGCCTTTAAATATCATTTATAGGATTTTTCCTTTATAGGTAACATTGAATCTTGTAAACTTATCAATGGACTTAAGATCCTTCATGCCAATTTTTGATATGGGACATCTGAAGAGAATGCCTAAATGATTGTTCTCATGGTGAAAATGTTTGCCTTTACTGCCTTCCAATTAGAGAAGAACCCTAATCTTTGACACGTGCTCCCAGGTCTGGAGCAGGGACAAAATAAGAGCGAAGGGCATCAGTCTTCATCCTGGAGCAGGAATGGATAAAGATCCGTTCTCTCCCATCTCCCAAAAGCCTCCCAACAGCCTTTCTCCCACAGGTTATATAAGTTTGGTCTCTGACATGCACAGAAGACAGCCTGTGATATTTTTTTCTTAAATAGCACCTGGCTTTAGAAAATGAAGTCAGGTTGTCAAAATAAAAACACGTTAAGAGTGTTTTTGCAGGCTAAGGCCTTTAGTCAAGGCATTGAATTACTGAAAGATTAGCTTTATGCTGAAATACTAAAAGGCTATAGAAGAAATCTGAGAAACTCCATTTAATATTATTAAAGACTTGAAGAAATAGGAACTGAGTCATGAGAAAAGAAACTACAGAGGAAAAGGGTCAGTTAACTGGGGGTTTAGAGATATGTTAGGATCTGTACTGGGGAGAAGATAGGGAAACAGAAATGTATTGTTTTTTTCTGCAGTGAATGATTTTCTTATATCAGCGGTACAAAGATGGTTAAATATTGCCTACAGGTAACTTAAATGACTGAATTGCCAGTGTAGCTTTCTGAACTGTGATTATAGGAAGAGGAATGTATTCTGATTATGATGTTTGGTAAAATATTACAAGGAAACCTTTAGTGACAACATGATACATTAGCCAATACAGTACAACAGGGCAAAAACAGTGAGGCACACTCACTGAGAAAAAGAAAGCCACAGGCAGTTCCCACCACATCAGGGAGGACCTGATAAAGTACACCATGAAGAGTTATTTCATTCAGCACAAGCACCATACGCATTGGCTGATCATTAAAAACATGAAGACAAAGGGCTATGAAATATTAACCCCACATAATTTGTTATTCTCATATCCTTATAACCTTATGAGGAAAGGTTAATATTCTACTGTAAAAATATTGACATGTCCTGTGCCACTGACAGTGCTGTCAAGAATTCAACCAACAATCTCCAAGCATGCTATAAATATGTGGTGTTTTTGAATGAGGGAAAGTTCCAGAACAGAGAGAGAGGAGGCTAACTGTCTTACTTAAGGGCTCACAGCAGAATCAATCCAACCAGCCACTGGTCCTTAGTACATCCTGAATTTATGGTTTTTACTTTCCTTTCTGATCCATTGCTCATAGTTTTTCTTGCAGCATGATGAGAAATGCTTTAACCCAACCCCAATCCTTTTTTTGGGGGGCGGAGTTCAACTCAAGCCTCATCATTTTTTCAGTCACTGCAACTCACAGATCACCTTTGCCATCTTTGAAAATCCTCACTGCTTATTGCCTACACTTTTTAATATACTTAAAAATATCCTATATTGCCACGAAGTTAATCTTAATTTTTACGATACATCTGTCTTTCCTTAAATAGATGAAATAGGGACATATTTTTATTATAAAACTCTTCTTATATTTTTTCTGTTTTTACCTAAACTCTTACATAATTTTGAGCAAATACATGGTAGTGAGTGAATGAATGAAAGTGTGTTTTTTTGGGAATTTCCAAATTAGTAACAATTACCTGATAACAATGACTTCAAAAACAGGTTTATTTTCTTTATACATAAAAATTTCTGTGTCATAATTATACAATATTGTCAATGCCTGCAAGCTCCTTCTAGGTTTCTGTTCCATTATGCCAGCATGCAGGTTTCCTCATGGTTGTAAAACTTCTGCTGAAGCTCCAGCCATCATATCTCAGGTAAAGGCATGAAGAGGGAAGAAATGAGAAAGGCCCAAAGGAACACATCTTCCAAAAGAGCGTCCTTTAAAGAGCTTTCTGGAACACCTATGCAGATGACTACTGAGTATGTCTCATTTAACTCTAAAAAGAGTTACCTCTATTTTTAAGAGGGTAATCTTTGTGTGTGCATATAGTATGCTAAAGAAAATCAGATTCTAGTAAAGAAGAAGGATATGGAGGAGGCAGTTACCAATGTCTGCCTGTGTAGTGGTCAAAGTTGCCTCCTGATTGGGGTTCAGACCTGTAAGATTAGATGTTTTTCCAATATAATGCATCTGTAGAGGAAAATGTATACCTTGGAATTTAGACGAAGGAATATGAAAAGTGTATCAGTCATCCAAGATGGAACTGATTAGTCAAGGATCTGGCAAGATAAAGGCAGGAGAAATGGGGCCTTCTAGTAATAAAGTGAGACTGAGAGAGCTAGAGGTCTCAATGATGTTGAAAAACAGGTATCATGGTAAAGACACGGAAAAGCTGGAAAGATGGGCTGCTGTGGTCTGAGGATGGAATATGGGATTTAAAATTCCAGAGTCTTAGCTGTTCCAGACAGTGAGTGACAAGCTTCAGGGCTTGGTTTTCAAAGTAGAGCCAATCTGAAGTTCATGAGAGTAGAAAAGACTTATAAGCTCTCATGGTACAGGACCATATCTATTGAATGTGCTTTACATATTTCCTAGCTGTGCCAAGCATAGACAGATTTTCTTTTCATTGTAAAAATAGTATAATCACATTTTGGAAAAAAGAGGTGGAGAATCCTCACATTCCCACCATATGCACAACTCAGGTCTGGATTGGTGCATTGCCTTTCACATGATGTATATAATTGCAACCATAGTTTACATATGGTCATTGATTATTTTAATTTAACATTATAATTTAACATAATGGAAACATTTTTGATGTTGTAACATAGCTTTTATATAATACAACTTTTATATAATTACAGTTATAGTTAATTTCAATTTGGGGATACTTCAGATCTCAGATCAAGACCATATTTCTAAAAACTCATCAACACAGTACTCACCATCATAAACACAGGCTCAGGAATCTGAGTATGCATTTTGATTTTGCAAATTTTAGCACATCTTTAATTCTAACTTGAACAATGAGAATTTTTCTTCATGTATCTTTGGATCCATGCTTGCCAGAGAAGACTTCAGGGGCACAAAGGTAAAACAAATTCTTACTGCACCAAATCATACAGTCTTCCAACAGATTTAAAATCAATCTTTTCCAACAAGAGGGTAGAGAAATGAGAACAAATGAAATTTTATAACTTTCTTATCTTGTATTTAGGATAAGAATATATCAAGTATCTTCTCAATACACTTGTAAAGGGAAGGCCTGATTCTGAGGGCAGAGGAAGAGCCATCTAATGGAACTCTTGCACTTACAGACCTTGATCTGTACTCTAAAGAAACTTATGTTAATATTCCCAATTTCAAATGGTTAAGGAATGCAGTTGGCAAAAAGGAAGAGTGATGTTTGCAACATCAAAATAAGAGAAATCAGAACACCCTGAGTCTCTAACAAGAAGACAAAAGTGAGTCATCTCCGTCTTGATTCCTGGTATTTTAGTTGATATTTTGCAATCCTCTTGTTCAGTTTCACAAAAATGAGGATCTTGATCTGTGATCCAGAGCATTCCAAAATTGTTATTGAAACAATTATTATGAACCCATTAAGTAATTTATAATAGCTATTCTATGACAAGGAAAATGCTTATATTATAATGTTTAATTAAAAATGAAAGGATAGGGGGACCTGTGTGGCTCAGTTGAGCTTTCAGCTTCATCTCAGATCATGATCTTATGGTACAGTTTAGTGAGTTAGAGCCCAATGGCAGGCTTGCTGCTGTCAAAGTGGAGCCAAGGTTGCAATTACGTACATCATGTAGAAGGCAATAAACTAATCAAGACATGAGCTGTGTAGATGGTGGAAATGTGAAGATTTTTCCTATTTTCCAGAATGTACTTTTGTTGTTTTTACAACAAAAACATGTGTACCTTCAAATCTTTTGACTTTGCTTCTTTCTTACTTATATGCCCAGAAAACTTCCTACCATGTTCAAATTCACCTATTCTTTTGGGTCACCTAACATTGCTGTGTAAACTCCTACAGCCCCATGGATAGAACCCCTACAAAAGTAAGTTTTCCATTTTAGGCCAAGCTCAACACCACTTAATAATCTCCATACATTCCCTTGGCCTTTTCTCCCACTATTTACAAAAATGGCTGGTCCAAATACTTTCCTCTTCTAGAGCCCCTTATATGTGTATTTTTCAGGGTGCTGTCCTCAGGCTCTTCTCTCTGTGTTCATTCGCCTGCTTTAACTCCTGCATTAACTACCATCCATTGAATTTATACCTCTAAATCCCACCTATCCCCTTACTCTACACATGCATTGTGCTGGGTATTTGGATGTTTGTGCTCTTGGATGTCACATGGGCATCTCAGGATCAAACTCATTATATTTTATAAACTTTAAAACATTGTTATAGGTTCTATGCTTCAGTTAATTATTTTTTTAATGTTTACTTTTTTTGAGAGAAAGAGAGAGAGAATACACATGTGAGTGGAGGAGGGGCAGAGTGAGAGGGAGAGAAAGAATCCCAAGCAGGCTCTGAGCTGTCATCGTGGAGCCCGATGTGGGGCTTGATCCCATGACCATAAGATTATGACCTGAGCTGAAATCAAGAGTTACATGTTCAACTGACTGAGCCACCCAATGGCCCAAACAGGCACCCCTGTTTCAGTTAATTCTAAGGACATCTATCCAGCCACCAATTCAGAAATCTGGAATGATCTTTTGTTGTTTTTTTCCTTCCCGTGTCCCCCATCATTATAATCATAGTCTATGAATTCTACCTCTTATTTTTTTAAATAAGTCTCATAACTGTTTTTCCTAAGTCCTGGGTTGCTTCCTCCAAACCACCCTCCTCTCTCTTACCAGCATACAAAACAATTTTTCATATTACTTGATCTGCTTAAAGGTCTTCAGTAAGCTCCTCCATCACTTAGCAGAAAAATCCCAACTCTACTGTGGTAAACAAAGCCTGTTGTGATTTGAACTCAGTTTTACCTTTCTAGCACACCTCTTGCTTCCACCAGTCTCTTGCACTCAGCCACACTGAACATTCATTTAAACAAGTGATGCCGTCTTTTACACTCCTCCTCCATGCTGTTCCACAGCTGTTTAATTTTCTGCTGATCATCTATCGATCTTCTGCTAAATCACTGACTTTCTTGAACTCTAAGCAAATTCAGGGTCTTTCTCCTCTTCCTGCTGTTCTCTGATTATACTGCTATTCCAACTCTCATCACATTTTACTGTAGCTGTTTGTGTTTCTATCTGTTGCACTAAATTATGAATCCCTTGAAGGAAGGGGCCAGATCTCAGTCATTTCTGTCTCCCTAGCATCTGACATATATTAGTTGTCTAGGGATTGATTGATTGATTGATTGATTTTTTCAAATTTTTACTTAAATTCTAGCTACTTAACATATAGTATAATGTTGTTTTCAGGAGTAGAATTTAGGGATTCATCACTTACATATAACACCCAGTGCTCAACATGACAAGTGTCCTCCTTAATACCCATCACCCATTTAGCGTATTCCCCTACCCAACTCCCCTCCAGCTACCCTCAATTTGTTCTCTATCATAAAGAGTCTCTTATGGTTTGTTTCTCTCTCTCTTTATTCCCCCTTCCCATATGTTTGTCTGTTTTGTTTCTTAAATTCTACATATCACTGAAATCATATGGTATTTATCTTCCCTACCTGACTTATTTTGCCCAGCATAATCTACTTCATTGCAAATGGCAAGATTTCATTTCTTTTGATGGTTGAAAAATATTTCACCGTGTGTATATATGTATATATACTATATATACTATATCTTCTTTATCCACTTATCAGTCAGTAGACATTTGGGCTCTTTCTTTACTTTGGCTATTGTTAATGCTGTTATAAACATTGGGGTGAATGTACCCATTCAAATATGAATTTTTGAATCCTTTAGGTAAATACCTAGTAGTGCAATTGCTGGAGCTAGGGTAGTTCTATTTTTAATTTTTTGAGGAAACTCCATACTGTTTTCCAGAGTGACTGCACCAGTTTGCATTTCCACCAAAAATGCAAGAGTCTCTATTTCTCTGCATCCTTGCTTACACTTGTTACTTCTTGTGTTGTTAATTTTAGCTATTCTGAGAATTGGGAAGTGGTATCTCATTGTGGTTTTGATTTATATTTCCTTGAGTCTAGGGATTTTTTTAAAAACAATGTCCCTCTGACATTGGGTCCCCACTTTTGTGTTCAGTTCCTTTCCACCTTATTGAATGAATTATCAACACCATGTTAAGCTCCGCCTTTTATTTCCCATTCACCTTGCCAACTCAGTGTAATAGGGCTCCTACCCTCTCACTTCCAAGAGGTGCTCTTGGCAAGGTCAGCAATGGCTCGCATATTGCCAAACCCCAATAACACTTTCCAGAACTGAAATTATCTGATTTATACCATGCCTTTGTCACTCGGGACTATTCTTTTCCTTGTGAAACTCTTGTAAGGTGCTCTCTCTCTCTCTCTCACTGATACTGGGTGCTTTTCTTGTCTCTAGACCTTTCTCCTCCTTTGTAAACTCTTCTCTGCTTATCCTTCCCTAAGGTTTGGTACTCAGTCTCCTATTCATATTTTCAACACTCAATGTAGAAAACTTCCATAATATCATATGGACCCAATGGTTTTAACGACTACTCACATTCTGATGTGAGCCCTCACCTCTCATCTGCACTTCAGATTCAAATAGCCAACTGCCTACCCAGTTCTTCCACAAATAATTCACATGTCTTCAGCGTGGCACTGCACCCTTAATCTTACACCAAAGAGAGAAATCTTCTGAAGCACAAGTTCTATCCTTTCTTTTTTCTTATTTTAAACCCTTGGGTGGTTTCCCATCCTCCAGGATTAAGCGAACATTCTTTAGCATCGCATGGTAGGCTCACTGTGACCTGGCCCCTCTCTCTGCCTCCATTTCACCTCCTACCACTCTCTGCCATGCACTTTTATGCTCTAGTAATCTTGCACTGCTTGTGGTTCCACCCCACTTCTTTGTTTTGATAGTGGTAGCTGTCTGCTTAGAATGCGATTTAACCTTGATAATCCTAATCATCACCCAAACTGCTCTCAGTATCACATCCTTCAGGAAGTTTTCTCCAACTCTCCAGGCTTGATGGTAAGGGGCTCCAGTCCTGAAGTCATTCTATTGGCATTCAAACTCCCTTCCAAACCATAGCAGAATGACCTTGGAACAATTACTAAACCCCTCCAATCATGAATCCTTCAAACTGAAAATTGGAGATAAAAATAGAATGTAATTTACAAGGTTGTTAGAGAATTAAATGATATTCACAGAACCTGGCACAAGGTGAAAGCACAATAAACATTTTATACCATAACGATTGTTCTTCTGCACTATGCCTTATCCCTATCTGTATCACCAGAGCTAAACAGTACTTGGCATATTGTAGTACTGAACACATAGTTATTGGATTGAAACAAATTGAATGAATTAATGAAAAAACTAGAGAATATTTATGTATGGTGACAAATTAAGAGTGTACAAAAGGGGGTGCCTGGGTGGCTTTGGCTCAAGTCATTATCTTGCAGTTCATGAGTTCGAGCCCCTCACCTAGCTCTGTGCTGACAGCTCAGAGCCTGGAGCTTGCTTTGGATTCTGTGGCTCCCTCTCTCTCTGTCCTCCTCTGCTCAAACTTTGTCTCTCTCTCTCAAAAATAAATAAACATTAAAAAAAAAGAGTGTACAAATGAACCAAACAGAAGAGTGTCAGTTAAATGATTTCTTCTGGTAAATGCTAACTGCTATTGTAGAAAGAGGTTGGTATATTTAGTGTGCTGGCCCCTGTGGAGCATTGCTCAGCTCCACCCTTCTGGAGGGAAGAACTAACTCCTCTAGCTGTTGGGAGTATGATGTCTGACTTCTTACAGCTGAGTATCCCTTCTCTGGTGACAATGTTGAGCTGAAAAGAGCCACTTTTTTCCAATATGCTGCCCCTGCCTGCATCTAAAGACTGGTCCACTCAGGAGACTAATGTCTTACCTTGTCCAACTTGGGACAATTTTGCATGGCCATTCTAGCTGCAGAGGTCACCATAAGACTGGATGAGCCTCTGTTGGAACTCCTGTGCAGCCCGATTGCTTTCTCTACTCAATCCGACTTCTTTTGCGTTTGTATAGATGTTGACCGCCATGAACACATCCTGTAACGTCCTGTGTGCAAACTTGTGTTTTAGAATCTGTGTCCTGCAAATCCTACCTGCAACATTTCACAAAACATGAGAGTCCAGTGAATTATATTTTAGATACAATTTATATGAGATGTGTATGAAATAACAAGGGCTATGGCTGGAATGGAAGCCATAAAATGGAAGACATGATGATTATTTTTTAGGGGTGACAGGATTTAGAAGGGAATGTCAAGATAGAAGCCACTGCTTAAGCAACTTTAAACTCTGGCTCACCCTATAACCTGAATAGGTCCTTTAGACTCTGTCTCCACATATGTGTATTTTCTATCACTTGTATCCTACCGGGAAATGCAAACAAGGAAAGTGAAAGGAGCTGAGGCTCCTGCCTATAGCAAGCTCTTGGTGAAATCAGTAAACCCTATATTGTGATTATGCATTCCCTGGCAGGCAGTGATTAAGTTTAGTACTGGGCTGCATTTTTATTAATAAAAAAAGGGCAGTAACATTAGAAACAACATATTGCCTGCCCGTATTACATTAGAATTTCACTTTAAAATAATTTGTTCTAGAGAAAATAGCCACTAAATAACTAAAGCTGAGAAGTCTTAGTTATTAAACTTGTCATAAGGGTTTAGCTCAGCATAAATTAATTCTTAGTATGGATGGCCAGTATAGGTTTGTTTTTGTTTTTTAACTCCAGGATATGTCATAGCTTCTATTTATTAGTTTCAAAGGAAAGAGACATACATTTTACCAAATAAGATACATGTACAGAAAAAAAAATAATACTCAATTCTACAAATTAAAAAGTGGAAGTTCTCCACCATTTCACTCCCACAATGTCATTTCTCAGAAATAGTCACCATGAAGAATTTGGTATACATCTGGGAGAATGTAATCTCACATATATTTATATTTAAAATAAAACTGTGAAAATAATACAAAACTCTGGATAGTTAATCTGTTAAATTTTTAAGCTAATATATATAGATATGAAAACCTCTATTCTCTCATCCATCCTTCTGTTCAGTTGAATCTCCTGTGGACATAACACAGGAACCTCAGTTATTGCTAGAATATTGACAGTTCTCTTTTTCCTTCTTTCTTTTTTTAAAAAAAATTTTTAGTGTTTTTTATTTAGTTTTGAGAGACAGAGAGAGACAGCGCGAGCAGGGGAAGGTCAGAGAGAGAGGGAGATACAGAATCCGAAGCAGGCTCCAGGCTCTGAGCTAGCTGTCAGCACAGAGCCTGACCTGGGGCTCGAACCCATGAACTGTGAGATCATGACCTGAGCCAAAGCCGGATGCTTAACCGACTGAGCCACACAGGGGCTTCATCTTTTTCCTTCTTTCCCAAAACAACTTCCTGTGAAAACACCAATGGGACTGTGTGGTTTTTTTTTGAAGTTCAGTTTCTTTTGAAAATGGTGATATCTCATCAAATTGCAATCTTGACAGAGGACTTATTTTCCCCTTTGTATGTTTTGAATCTCCATATTCATGTCACACTTAGATTTGCCACTTTCATTAGTTCATATCACTTTTAATTTAACAACAACAGAGAATTAGAAAGTTTCTGCTGCTTAAGACATTGCTAGTATTTCTCTTTCAGTTTGTTTGTACCTGTCTCAACCTGTGCTCTCTTGGGTCCCAATACCAACTAGGTTTCCTGTGTAAATGACAGCCAATGGCCTCAATCATTACTGCATAAATGATTAAGAAAGAACTCCAGATTTTGAGGCTTGTAAACCATAAAAAATAGTCCCATGGACAATGATTCCCATTTCCTTGGAGAATTCAAGAACAGAAAACTTGGACACAAAGGACTAGAAATCATCCAATCTCATTTTACTGAAGATGAATTTTTAACAGCACAACAGAATCATCTAGTATGCAAACATAAAATATGTCAATACTATGAGTATCTCTGATTCAAATGCATTTAGAGGCAAGAACCTAGACAGATAAATCTGGATAAACGGATTTGATGATTTTGAGGACAAGACCTGGATGGAGTTCTTTGCATTAAGAAAACAAATATTATTGCTGCTTTTGAACATTTCCAGCAAACTGGACAGAAATGAACCAATCTTAAATAATATCCGTTATGTGAAGAAATTTTTTTTCAAGGGTGGGCAGTAGTTGGAATTCTTTATTTAAGAGTTATCAATTTTAATGTTTCAGGTTTGAATCAAGAAATATGCTCTTTAATTATAGATAGCTACTATTTTTCTTATAATAAACAAGGAACTAATTTCCTTGTCATAAGAAATAGAAATAAATACCAAATTGTTATATCTGCAGCATGGGCTATAAATAGAATATTTTTTTCTCATCTCTATGCGTCATTGACAAGTTTTGAAATCCTTGCTTTGGAATTAGCATTGTCATTAAAATCCCTCCCTTAGAATGAGTGGGACCTCCCTTCTCAGGAGAGCTGAAATGCATGTGCTTCTTATCTGCACTGGGGCAAATGCTGTCATGCAAACCAACAACTCAATGATGCAACTGTGGTAGGAATTTAGACATAAAATGAATCTGTAAAATAAAATTGTGAAAAACTTAAACTTACGGAAAACTTAGTGTACAATATGGTAGAACTCTTTTAGAGGGAAAAATAAAAAGCTGTGATGAGTTAAAAAATGTGTCTCTAAGATAGCAGAATTGATAAACAATCATGAAAACACATTTTCATATCCTGCATCCTACAGTCCTGAACTTTTATCTTAAAATGGTCATCCTTCTTAGAACAAAGATGGTCATCAAGAAGATAGGTAGTGATCTTCACAACAGACCATACATTTTATAATTATCACCATGCTTCTGTAACCAGATGTCATCTGAAATATTTTAAAATCTCTTATAATAAGCATACTTGAGCCAGTCAAGCCCAAACCTTCATACAATACATTTTTTGAATGAGTGGCTATTCTACCTACCTTGCCTGTTATGTATTCGTATAACTAACGCAGTAGACCATGCCCAGTTCAATGGAGAACAGTCCCTATAGTGACGATTCACACAGTTGCCGCCTGGGACAACCCACAACAAAGCTGGCTGGGGCTGCCCGGGGAATCCAAGCCTGAAAGAACAGTGGTTTTACCTTGATATTCTGCTGAAACGTCCTGGCACCTAGGAAGTTAAAATCTCAGAACATCTAGAAAGAAAAAAGTAAGTACTGTTAAACCAGTGCTGGAGAGGAGCTAATAAATTCTTCAGATTAACACCAAAACTCGATGCAAATGAATTTAATCCCCTTCATATTCAGGGAGAAATTAAAGCTAATGAATGAAATATGCAAGTCCTCTTTTGTTGCAATTCTCTTTTGCAAATTTTGCAATAATCTTGCATTGTCAACATTATTGGAGGGCTACTTTCTAGGTATTTTGAACATATTTCCCTACCGAGCATCTGTATGCTTAGAATTTCAAGTGCATTGATTAGTTTTCAAAATCCTGAACTTTTTCTTTCATAAAATTTTTTAAGAAATAGATGAAATATTTTTCATGTATGTACGTGTAACTACTGATGTCTTTTGAAATAAACTTATTTTTGCCATAAGCTTATTTAAAGTTTTTTTTTCCTGCTGTCTTAAAAAAGACATGCTAACCATAGATTTTATAAGAAAGCAAAAGAGACTAGGAATTTTTAGACTTTTTATCCAATACCAAAGTATTAGTAAGATGATAAGAAATAGGTTCTCATACTAAATATGTTATTTTTTATAGCCAAATGTTTCAACAAGGTATCTCAAATCCTAAAATCATTCCCACTTACATGAAGTCTAAATATATGTTTCAAGTCATTAATTCATTAATACTTTGGTGGATTATATTCAGGTAATTTGATACATTACACTTACCAGTGGTAGTAAGCAAAGGATTCAGAAAAGGGCAAGCTAGCATTTGTGAAGGGTTGTCCTGATGCAATATGGCTCTGTACCTACTCTAGAGCCCTGCCTTTTAACTCGGAAAGAGGTATGTGTTTCATTTTGTAACATAGCTTGAGGTGAAGGCAGACTATGTCGCTTTTCTACCACCACATTTTTATTTATTTTATTTTTGAGGGAGGTAGAGAGATAGATAACAGGGTAGGGTAGAGAGAGAGGGAAATAGAAGATCTGAAGCAGACTCTGTGCCGGCAGCAAAGAGCCTGATGCAGGGCTCCAACTCATGAACTGTGAGATCATGACCTGAGCCAAAGTCAGATGTTTAACCAAGTGAGCCACCCAGGTGCCCCTCTACCACCAAATTTTTAAAGAATTAGTATTTAAATGACAACAGTTCCAGGATTGATTGAATTGTCAAGTTAAATTTCTTAATCTAGGTTCTGAGGAACCAGCGATTATATTATCCAGAAAGGTCAGTATGAAGCTGTGAGATAGTGTGTAATAAATTATACCCAATAAAATATTGTGTGTAAATATTATACCCAATAAAATATTCAAAGATATTTTAGCCAAGTTTCATTAGACACAGCATTTCTTGGTTGGAATGCATGGTGCAGTGAGTGCCCAGTCTACCTACTGCATTGTGGATGGGCTCATTTGAGCTTGTAGGGATTATCTGGAAGCCTCAACATACCAATGCTAGCCTCTAGGTAAGAAACTGCATTGCCTAGAATTATTTTATGTGCATCAGTGAGACCATATAAGAAAGCCTTTAAAAACCTAAAATGGGGAGGAGTCAAGATGGCGGAGAGGAAAGGAGCTCTGTAAACTTCGTCCACCCCATCTATCGAACCAAGAAGGACATTACTCTCATCTGCAAGAGTGGAAGGAGAAAATACAGACTTCAGAAAGAAGACAACCTCAAAGACGTCTGAGTAAGTGAGTGCGAACTGGGGAGATTGGAAAACAGGCCAGCCTGAGAAGAGCAGGGGAGGTGGGAGCCCCAGCCCAACACAGGGTAAGCACGCGGAGCTCCTGAGAGACAAAGGGAAGAGAAAGAGAAACTGAACACGCTCTTATTACTGTCTCTAGAGAAGAGATAAAGAACATTTAACCCCACTTGGAGAGAAAAACTCTCACTCCATATATCACTGCTGGGCAGCCCAAATCCCGAACCAGGGTGGCACAAGGGAAAAAACAGCCTCCACCCCTGCGCCATCCTGGCAGGGAGTCAGTGGCAGCACTAGTGACGGCCCCAGGGACGCTCACTTCAGCCTCACCTGGGGAGCAGGAGCACACATCTCATTTCCACAGCGCAACTCGCCTCCAGCATTGGCCACGCAAATCCTGAATCCCAGTTGCCCACAGGGAAAAAATAGCTCCGACCCCTACACGATCCTAGCAGGGAGTTGGCAGCGGGGGAGGCGGAGGCATGCGCTTTGGCTGCAGGAGAATGCAGCTCATTTCCGGCACTGCCTGGCGCCTGGGGCAGTGGCAGCGGGAATCCCCGCCAGCACCTAAAGAAACTGATCCCTCCCCCTATGCAATTGCAATCCTGGCTGGGGGCTGAGAGTTGGTGGAGGTGTCTGCCAGGGCTTGCACTTCACCTCCTGCAGCACACCTCATCTCCGGCAGAGGCAACAAAAATCCCTGCCAGTGCCTAGAGAAATGGCTCCCTCCCCCTACGAGATCCCAGCTAAAAATCAGCTGCCAAAGCAAGTACTCTCATCTGTGGTAGCATAAAAGTGCATGGACTAGGATTTTGAAACAAGGCGGGCCTGGAAATAACAGTTTAGCTAAGCTGTGGCACAAGGAGATTGGATTCATTAGAGTTGCCTGCAGCGCTGTGTTCCAGTGAAGCTTGAGCACAGCCATTCTACTCTCCACAACCACCACGGTGGGGCCTCTAAGAGCAGCCCCAGAGACCTACTACACCAAACCATGCTTATCGGCGAGGGGGAGCTGCTGCTTTTTTTCTTTAGTTTCTTTTTTTGGTACTTTTTAAAATTATTATTACCTTTTATACTTTAAAATTTCTTTATATTTTTAATAGTTTTCCTTTTTCCTTTCTCCTTCTTTTTTTTCCTTCCTCTTGCCATCCAGATATATTCTCCTGTATCTCATCCTTATCTCTCCCCTCAACTGGTTATACACTTTTAGACTGTCCATTGTCCTTTGTTGTCTCTGCCCTCCCTTTATTTTTTTTCTTGTCTTCTTTCTTCTCTTTCCTCTCCATTTTCTCTTCTTCCTTTCCTCCTTTTAATTCGTTTGTTCATTTGATTTGTCTGTGCGTTTGCGTGCTTCTGTTCCCTCTGTGTTTGTCTGCCTGTTTTCCTTCTCAGGGCTACTGCAAGGAACAAGCTAAAGTGCTCATGACAGCGAGTCCCAAATACCGCTGAGTAGGGAAATAAAATAATCAAAGGCACAACAAGAGAAACTAAGAGACAACATTAAAAGAATATTTCCTGAAATGACAGTCCCTGGACAGTCAATAAGCCTCCTTTAACAGAGTAATACTAACAGGTGCAAAGTGCACAACGAGCTTTTTAAAACTGACAAGAGACAGAAAACTAGCCAAAATGACAAAATGAAAGAACTCTCCCCTGAAGAATCTCCAGGAAGAAGTGACAGTCACAGAACTGCTAAAAACAGATCTAAACAACATAACAGAACAAGAATTGTAAAAACTTGTCATGAAATTAATCACTGGGGTTGAAAAAAGCATCAAAGAAGCAACTGAGACGATGACTAGGGACTTTGAAAATAGGTGTGATGAGTTTAAAAAGGCTATAAATGAGGTGAATAATAAAATGGAGGCGGCTACCTCAAGGATTGAAGAGGCAGAGAGAATAGGTGAATTAGAAGACACAGTTACAGCAAAAGAGGAAGCTGGAAAAAAAAGAGAGAAATTGATCCAGGAGCAGGAAAGGAGAATTTGAGACCTGAGTGATACAATCAAATGGAACAACATCCATATCATAGGAATTCCTGAAGAGGAAGAAAGAGAGAAAAATCATGAAGGGATACTAGACCAAATTGTAACAGAATTTCCCAAATCTGGGGAAAGAAATAGATATTCAAATTCAAGAGGCACAAAGAACCCCCTTAAGACGTAATTTGAATTGAGCTTGGCTACGACATGTCTTAGTGAAACTGGCAAAATATAAAGATAAAGAGAGAATTCTGAAAGCAGCTAGGGAGAAAAGGGCCCTCACATACAAAGGGAAACCTATCAGAGTGCTTAGAGACCTATCTAATGAGACATGGCAGGCCAGGAAGGAATGTCAGGAAATGTTCAATGTGATGAACAGAAAAAACATCCAGCCAAGAATCCTTTATCCAGCAAGCCTTTCATTCAAAATAGAAGGAGAGATAAAGGTTTTCCCAAATAAACAAAAATTGAGAGAATTCATGACCACCAAACCAGCCCTACAGGAAATCCTAATAGGGACTCTATGAGGGAAATGTTTCAAAGAATACAAGGTGCCAGAGACACCACTATAAACATGAATTTTAAGGAGAACACAATGACTCTAAACCCACACTTTTCAATAAGAACACTGAATGTAAATGGACTGAATGCTCCAACCAAATGACACAGGGTAGTAGAATGGATAAAAAAAACAAAATCCATCTATTTGCTGTCTATAAGAGACTCATTTTAGACCTGAAGATACCTGCAGGTTGAAAGTAAAGGGAGGGAGAAATATCTATCATGTGACTAGAAACCAAAAGAAAGCCGGAGTAGCCATACTTCTATCAGACAAACTGGACTTAAAGTAAAGGCAGTAACAAGAGATGAAGAAGGACATTATATAATAATTACAGGGTCTCTCCTCCAGGAAGAGCTAGCAATCATAAACATCTATGCGCCAAATTTGGGAGTGCCCAAATACATAAAACAGTTAATCAAGACATAAACAATCTTATTGATAAGAATGTGCTAATTGCAGAAGACTTTAATATTCCACTGATGGCAATGGATAGATCAACCAGACAGAAAATCACTAAAGAAACAATGGACTTGAAAGACACAGTGGAACAGATGGAATTGATAGATATATTTAGAACTCTGCATCCTGAAGTTAGGAAATTCACCTTTTTCTCAAGTGCACATGGCACATTCTCCAAGATAGATCACATACTGGGGCATAAAGCAGCCCTCCATAAGTATAAACGAATAGAGATCATACCATGCACACTTTCAGATCACAATGCTATGAAACTTGAAATGAACCACAGGAAAAAGTCTGGAAAACCTCCAAAAATGTGGAAGTTAAAAACTGCTCTCCTAAAGAATGATTGGGCTAATCAGACAATTAGAGTAGAAATTAAAAAACTTATGGAAACAAATGAAAATGAAAATACAGCAATCCAAAATCTCTGGGACACAGCAAAGGCAGTCCTAAGAGGAAAGTATATTGCAATCAAGGCCTGTTTCAACATACTAGAAAAAGTGCAAATTCAAAATCTAACAGAGCACGTAATGGAACTAGAAGGGAAGCAGCAGGAGCACCCCAAACCCAGCAGAAGAAAAGAAATAATAAAGGTCAGGGTAGGAATAAACGATATAGAATCCAAAAAGACAGTCGAGCAGATCAGTGAAACCAAGAGTTGGTTTTTTGAAAAAATAAACAAAATTGATAAACCTCTAGCCAGGCTCCTTAGAAAGAAAAGAGAGAGCACCTAGATAGACAAAATCATGAATGAAAAAAGATCTATTACAACCAATCCCTTAGAAATACAAGCAATCATCAGAGATTACTATGAAAAATTATATGCCAACAAACTGGACAACACAGAAGAAATGGAAGAATTCCTAAATGCACATGCACTGCCAAAATTCAAACAGGAAGAGATAGAAAGCATGAATAGACTAATAACCAGTGAAGAAATCAAATCTGTTATCAAAAATCTCCCAATGAATAAGAGCCCAGGGCCAGATGGCTTCCCAGGAGGATTCTACCAGACATTTTAAGCAGAGCTCATACCCATTCTTCTCAAACTATTCCA